>NC_060186.1:71519772-71592272 GCF_021184085.1 Oncorhynchus gorbuscha | reverse complement strand
CTAATTTGGTATAGAGCAGACCTAACTCCATTAAATGAATCAAAACAAGAACATTCTACATTTGGCTAGAAATTCAAAACGAAATGATCCTAACAGAGAAAAATGTCCTCCTGTGTGCTACCTATATCCCCCCACTAGAATCCCCATACTTTAATGAAGACAGCTTCTCCATCCTGGAGGGGGAAATCAATCATTTCCAGGCCCAGGAACCTGACACCCTCAGCACACACCCCTATCAGACCACAGCAAAATCACATGGGGGACAAACACCTGAACCTGGAGGTGACAGCATTCCACCTCCCACATATGCTTCCCTATCCCTCAAATAAGAAAATTAACAACAAACAAATGGTTTGATGACAACTAAGAAAGAAATAACCAACAAAAATGGGTCACATTTTTGGAACAGCATGTCAGAAATCAGCTCAATGTAATTGAAGAATCCATAGACTCTAACCACTTCTGGGAAAATTGGAAAACACTAAACAAACAACAACACAAAGAATTATCTATCCAAAATAGAGATGTATGGGTAAACCACTTCTCCAATCTTTTTGGCTCTATAACAAAGAATAAAGAGCAAAAATATATACATGATCAAATACAGATCTTAGAATCAACTATTAAAGACTACCAGAACCCACTGGATTCTCCAATTACATAGAATGAGTTACAGGACAAAATAAAAACCCTCCAACCCAAAAAGGCCTGTGGTGTTGATGGTATCCTCAATGAAATGATCAAATAGACAGACAACAAATTCCAATTGGCAATACTAAAACTCTTCAACATCATCCTTAGCTATGGCATCTTCCCCAATATTTGGAACCAAGGACTGATCACCCCAATCCACAAAAGTGGAGACAAATTTGACCCCAAAAACTACTGTGGAATATGCGTCAACAGTAACCTTGGGAAAATCCTCTGCATTATTATTAACAGCAGACTCGTACATTTCCTCAATGAAAACAATGTACTGAGCAAATGTCAAATTGGCTTTTTACCAAATTACCGTACAACAGACCATGTATTCACCCTGCACACCCTAATTGACAACCAAACAAATAAAATAAAAGGTCTTCTCATGCTTTGTTGATTTCAAAAAAGCCTTTTCAATTTGGCATGAGGGTCTGCTATACAAACTGATGGAAAGTGGTGTTGGGGGTAAAACATACGACATTATAAAATCCATGTACACAAACAACAAGTGTGCGGTTAAAATTGGCAAAAAACACACACATTTCTTCACACAGGGTCGTGGGGTGAGACAGGGATGCAGCTTAAGCCCCACCCTCTTCAACATA
Source organism: Oncorhynchus gorbuscha (assembly GCF_021184085.1). Taxonomy (NCBI): domain Eukaryota; kingdom Metazoa; phylum Chordata; class Actinopteri; order Salmoniformes; family Salmonidae; genus Oncorhynchus; species Oncorhynchus gorbuscha. The sequence continues at coordinate 71,590,968 of NC_060186.1, read as the reverse complement.
TATATCAATGAATTAGCGCGGGCACTAGAAAAGTCTGCAGCACCCGGCCTCCCCCTGCTAGAATCCGAAGTCAAATGTCTGCTGATGATCTGGTTCTTCTGTCACCAACCAAGGAGGGCCTACAGCAGCATCTAGATCTTATGCACAGAGTCTATCAGACCTGGGCCCGGACAGTAAATCTCTGTAAGACCAAAATAATGGTGTTCCAAAATAGGTCCAGTCACCAGGACCACAAATACAAATTCCATTTAGACACTGTTGCTCTAGAGCACACAAAAAACTATACATACCTTGGCCTAAACATCAGCGCCACAGGTAACTTCCACAAAGCTGTGAACGATCTGAGAGACAAGGCAAGAAGGGCATTCTATGCCATCAAAAGGAACATACATTTCAACATACCAATTAGGATTTGGCTAAAAATACTTGAATCAGTCATAGAGCCCATTGCCCTTTATGGTTGTGAGGTCTGGTGTCCGCTCACCAACCAAGACTTCACAAAATGGGACAAACACCAAATTGAGACTCTGCATGCAGAATCCTGCAAAAATATCCTCTGGTACAACGTAGAGCACCAGATAATACATGCAGAGCAGAATTAGGCCGATACCCACTAATTACCAAAATCCAGAAAAGAGCCGTTAAATTCTATAACCACCTAAAAGGAATCGATTCCCAAACCTTCCATAACAAAGCCATCACTTACAGAGAGATGAACCTGGAGAAGAGTCCCCTAAGCAAGCTGGTCCTGGGGCTCTGTTCACAAACACAAACACACCCTACAGAGCCCCAGGACAGCAGCCCAATGAGACCCAACCAAATCATGAGAAAACAAAAAGATAATTACTTGACACATTGGAAAGAATTAACAAAAAAACAAAGCAAACTAGAATGCTATTTGGCCCTACACAGAGAGTACACAGCGGCAGAATACCTGACCACTGTGACTGACACAAAATTAAGGAAAGCTTTGACTATGTACAGACTCAGTGAGCATAGCCTTGCTATTAAGAAAGGCCGCCGTAGGCAGACATGGCTCTCAAGAGAAGACAGGCTATGTGCTCACTGCCCACAAAATGAGGTGGAAACTGAGCTGCACTTCCTAACCTCCTGCCCAATGTATGACCATATTAGAGAGACATATTTCCCTCAGATTACACAGATCCACAAAGAATTCGAAAACAAATCCAATTTTGAAAACTCCCATATCTACTGGGTGAAATTCCACAGTGTGCCATCACAGCAGCAAGATTTGTGACCTGTTGCCATGGGAAAAGGGCAACCAGTGAAGAACACACACCATTGTAAATACAACCCGTATTTATGCTTATTTATTTTATCTTGTGTCTTTTTAACCATTTGTACATTGTTAAAACACTGTACATATATGACATTTGTAATGTCTTTATTGTTTTGAAACTTATGTATGTGTAATGTATACTGTTAATTTGTATTGTTTATTTCACTTTATATATTCACTTTATATATTATATACCTCACTTGCTTTGGCAATGTTAACACGTTTCCCATGCCAATAAAGCCCTTGAATTGAATTGAATTGAGAGAGACACAGAAAGATAGATTTTGAGAGCTTGTTACATACACACACACATGACAGACAGAGAGAGAGGGAGCCAATCAACCAGCCAGAGAGAGAGGGAGAGAGACACAGAAAGATAGATTTAGAGAGAGGCAGAGGGAGAAAGAGAAAGAAACAAAGTGAGATACAGAGAGAGACTGTAGCTGGTGCTGTTTAGGGGGGTGCAGCTGTAGAGAGGAGACAGTAGAGAAAAAACATCCCTGCCTCCGATTTGTAATCTCCCAATAAAAGCATGATTGAAGAGGTGGGGGGCTCTGCAGTCTCCCATGCAATAAGTTAAGTTCCCAGCGCAATAAGCAGCCAGCCTCCCCCACTCCCTACCTCACTTTACAGACAGCGGTTAACTCCCATTGTAACCTGGCAGAGACCAGAAATAGCCTGTGCCAAAATGCTCTAATTCCTCCAGGGGCTGGACTGAATGATGGAGCGATGACTGAAGTTAGGGAGAGAGGGATCGATTATACACACATACAATTTATCATTCTTTTTTTTGTGTTCATGTCTTCACAGAATCTTATGTAGTCACATAAATGAAACTCCATTTCCCACCGACTCCTCACCCATACACTCGGACGCTGCCCCATGGGAATAATCCTCAATGCTTCTGTAGTCTTCCAGAAATGATAGAATAACATCTAGAACTTCATAATACCACTCTGTGATATTCTATGATGGGCAGTGTAGATCGGAACCCTCAAGATAACACTGCATATCTTATTATCCAAATGTAAGATGAGCACTTCATTCTAGACTCACAAAACTCTCATTCACACAGTACTGTTCGCAAAACATACTTCCCTCACACTCTCTTGTATCACATTCACACAGTACTGTTCCCAAACCATACTTACCTCACACTCTCTTGTATCACATTCACACAGTACTGTTCCCAAACCATACTTACCTCACACTCGCTTGTATCACATTCACACAGTACTGTTCCCAAACCATACTTACCTCACACTCGCTTGTATCACATTCACACAGTACTGTTCCCAAACCATACTTACCTCACACTCTCTTGTATCTCATTCACACAGTACTGTTCCCAAACCATACTTACCTCACCCTCTCTTGTATCTCATTCACACAGTACTGTTCCCAAACCATACTTACCTCACACTCTCTTGTATCTCATTCACACAGTACTGTTCCCAAACCATACTTACCTCACACTCTATTGTATCTCATTCACACAGTACTGTTGCCAAACCATACTTACCTCACACTCTCTTGTATCTCATTCACACAGTACTGTTCCCAAACCATACTTACCCCACACTCGCTTGTATCACATTCACACAGTACTGTTCCCAAACCATACTTACCCCACACTCGCTTGTATCACATTCACACAGTACTGTTCCCAAACCATACTTACCCCACACTTGCTTGTATCACATTCACACAGTACTGTTCCCAAACCATACTTACCTCACACTCTCTTGTATCACATTCACACAGTACTGTTCCCAAACCATACTTACCTCACCCTCTCTTGTATCACATTCACACAGTACTGTTCCCAAACCATACTTACCTCACACTCTCTTGTATCACATTCACACAGTACTGTTCCCAAACCATACTTACCTCACCCTCTCTTGTATCACATTCACACAGTACTGTTCCCAAACCATACTTACCTCACACTCTCTTGTATCTCATTCACACAGTACTGTTCCCAAACCATACTTACCCCACACTCTCTTGTATCACATTCACACAGTACTGTTCCCAAACCATACTTACCTCACACTCTCTTGTATCTCATTCACACAGTACTGTTCCCAAACCATACTTACCCCACACTCTCTTGTATCTCATTCACAGAACAGAACAACAAAGAAAAAACACAGAGGGGAATGAGACAAAGAAAAAACACAGAGGGGAATGAGACAAAGAAAAAACACAGAGGGGAATGAGACAAAGAAAAAACACAGAGGGGAATGAGACAAAGAAAAAACACAGAGGGGAATGAGACAAAGAAAAACAGAGGAGAATGAGACAAAAAAACACAGAGGGGAATGAGACAAAGAAAAAACACAGAAGAATGAGACAAAACAGAGGGAATGAGACAAAGGAAAACACAGAGGGGAATGAGACAAAGACAGAGGGAATGAGACAAAGAAAAAACACAGAGGGGAATGAGACAAAAGAAAAAACAGAGGAGAATGAGACAAAGAAAAAAACAGAGGAGAATGAGACAAAGAAAAAACACAGAGGGGAATGAGACAAAGAAAAAACACAGAGGGGAAGAGGAGACAAAAAACACAGAGGGGAATGAATGAGACAAAGAAAAAAACACAGAGGGGAATGAGACAAAGAAAAAACAGAGGAGAATGAGACAAAGAAAAAACAGAGAATGAGACAAAGACAGAGGAGAATGAGACAAAGAAAAAACACAGAGAATGAGAATGAGACAAAGAAAAAAACAGAGGGAATGAGACAAAGAAACACAGAGGGGAATGAGACAAAAAAAAACACAGAGGGAATGAGACAAAGAAAAACACAGAGGGGAATGAGACAAAGAAAAAACAGAGGAGAATGAGACAAAGAAAAAACACAGAGGGAATGAGACAAAGAAAAACACAGAGGGGAATGAGACAAAGAAAAAAACAGAGGGAATGAGACAAAGAAAAAACACAGAGGGGAATGAGACAAAGAAAAAACACAGAGGGGAATGAGACAGAGGGGAATGAGACAAAAAAACACAGAGGGGAATGAGACAAAGAAAAAACACAGAGGGGAATGAGACAAAGAAAAAACACAGAGGGGAATGAGAATGAGACAAAGAAAAAAACACAGAGGGGAATGAGACAAAGAAAAAAACACAGAGGGGAATGAGAGAAAAAAACACAGAGGGAATGAGACAAAGAAAAAACAGAGGAGAATGAGACAAAGAAAAAACACAGAGGGGAATGAGACAAAGAAAAAACACAGAGGGGAATGAGACAAAGAAAAAACAGAGGAGAATGAGACAAAGAAAAAACACAGAGGAGAATGAGACAAAGAAAAAACAGAGGAGAATGAGACAAAGAAAAAACAGAGGAGAATGAGACAAAGAAAAAACACAGAGGGGAATGAGACAAAGAAAAAACAGAGGAGAATGAGACAAAGAAAAAACAGAGGAGAATGAGACAAAGACAAAAAAACAGAGGAAAAGACAAAGAAAAAACAGAAAAACACAGAGGGGAATGAGACAAAGAAAAAAAAGAAAAAACACAGAGGGGAATGAGACAAAGAAAAACAAAGAAAAAAACAGAGACAAAGGGAATGAGACAAAGAAAAAACACAGAGGGGAATGAGACAAAGAAAAAACACAGAGGGGAATGAGACAAAGAAAAAACACAGAGGGGAATGAGACAAAGAAAAAACACAGAGGGGAATGAGACAAAGAAAAAACACAGAGGGGAATGAGACAAAGAAAAAACACAGAGGGGAATGAGACAAAGACAAAAAAACACAGAGGGGAATGAGACAAAGAAAAAACACAGAGGGGAATGAGACAAAGAAAAAACACAGAGGGGAATAGACAAAGAAAAAACACAGAGGGGAATGAGACAAAGAAAAAACACAGAGGGGAATGAGACAAAGAAAAAACACAGAGGGGAATGAGACAAAGAAAAAACACAGAGGAGAATGAGACAAAGAAAACCGGTTTGCGCTGTTTTTAGATTTCAAACCCTCTCTGTATGAACAAGGAAAACATTATCAAAATATTGCCTAAATAGAGATCCCACAACCAGGTGTTGTATCCACACTGGGATATCGCCTACTGAGATTATTATGGTATAGATGCTCTTATGTATATCTAAATGTGCAAAACTACCTACAGAGTACCCATGTCTCCTATCTAACTATGTAACACGGCCCCAAAGAAATCAAACCTTACCTCAAATGAACTAAGTATCAGGAATAACAAAACACTTACAAAAACACCTAACAACAGTAACCCAGGGCATACCTGTTACCTAACTTAACAAAACACAATATAATTAGACTTCACCAGGACCAGTGTTCTTTCAGGTGTCACAGGGCGCAGGTCCCTGGTCTAATAGAACTTCACCAGGACCAGTGTTATTTCAGGTGTCACAGGGCGCAGGTCCCTGGTCTAATAGAACTTCACCAGGACCAGTGCTCTTTCAGGTGTCAAAGGGTGCAGGTCCCTGGTCTAATAGAACTTCACCAGGACCAGTGTTATTTCAGGTGTCACAGGGCGCAGGTCCCTGGTCTAATAGAACTTCACCAGGACCAGTGTTATTTCAGGTGTCACAGGGCGCAGGTCCCTGGTCTAATAGAACTTCGCCAGGACCAGTGTTCTTTCAGGTGTCACAGGGCGCAGGTCCCTGGTCTAATAGAACTTTGCCAGGACCAGTGTTCTTTCAGGTGTCACAGGGCGCAGGTCCCTGGTCTAATAGAACTTCAGGTTCAGACCAGGTCCCTGGTCTTTTCTTTCTCTGTGGGTGCTAAAGCGTATGATCCGGTTGGGAACGTTATTGGATATATATGATAATAACATCCTGAAGATTGATTCTCTACTTAGTTTGACCAGTTTATTCGACCTGGAATATATCTTTTGGAAGTTTTCGTACAAGTTATCCTGGACAAGCAGTCAGTTTTTGGGCACGTGAGCTGAAAGTGATAGCAAATGCAGCTTCTTGGACACTAGTATTGGACAGTATGGAACAAAACAACGATTTATTGTGGAACTAGGACTCCTTGCACTACATTCTGATGAAAGATCAGTATTTAGTATTTCTGTTGACTCCAACATGGCGGAGAAATACTTTTACGTCTGAGCGCTGTCTCAGATTATTGCAATGTTAGGCTTTTTCCGTAACGTTTTTAAAAAATCTGACACAGCGGTTGCATTAAGAACCAGTGTATCGTTAATTATATGTAGAACATGTACCTTTAGTCAAGAGTATTTCTGTTACCTGGCGTAGCTTTCTATAATTCCTCTGGATATTTTGGAGGCAGTTCTGAACATGGTGTCAATGTAAACCGAGATTTGTGGATATAAATATGCATTTTATCGAACAAAACGTAAATGTATTGTGTAACATGTTATATGAGTGTCATCTGATGAAGATTTTCAAAAGTCTAGTGATTCATTTTATCTCGAATCCTGCTTTTGTGACTCTATCTTTGGCTGTAAAAAATGGCTGCATTTTCGCTTTGATTTGGTGGTGGTCTAACATAAATATATGTTGTGTTTTCGCTGTAAAACATTTTAAAAAACAGACATGATGGGTAGATGAACAAGATGTTTATCTTTCATTTGAGGTATTGGACTTGTTAATGTGTGAAAGTAAAATATTTCTAAAGAGTATTTTTGAATTCCCTGCGTGACCTTTTCAGCTGAATGGGGGGGTGGAGTTCCCTGCGGAACTGTCCGAGATCTGATATCCACCTGTGCCCGCTACCTCTCAGATAATAGGCAGGTCCACCTGATCAATAATAAAAATGAGCATGGTGTACCGCGAGATCCTAATTTCTGATCCCCTGTGCACAGTTTACCCAGATCAGGAGATTTCAACAGGTGAAGTTGCAGATCCCATCCTCGTCGCCAAACATGTAGTGGAAATTCAGTACTGAGAGAGACTTGGTCTTTTCTTCAAACAATCATCTTTATTTAATATTAATTAATTATTGCAATAATGAGACTGTCAGCCCACCAGTCTTGACTGACTGTTAGGCTGAGAGTCTAGCCTTTACAGACGATGCACAGTTTTTATATAGCTGATACGAAGATTGCTTAGTCAGTCACTTCTAACCTTCCCATAAGCCATCTTGGTTATCTACACTCGATGGTCTTTTACTTTGTCCCATCTTCCTGGCATCTGGGCAACTCTCTATCTCGAGTCACACACACCACATCTTGTCTAATGAATGCTAGCATTTAGGTTTTTATGACCAACACAAGTCAATTGTCAGCTTCAAACTATCTCTAGTACCCATGTCCTCAACACCCAGACTAATTGCAGGGTGCTAGAGTGGAAACCATAAAGCACAGCATTATCAGGACAGAAATATCTTATTGTTCGTTAAGTCAATAATTGTTACATAGCCAACAAATAAGGTGAAAACATAATTTTTCCCTCACAGGAGACGGAGGATGGAGGAGTGGGGTGGTGGAGGAGGAGGAAGGGACAGAGGAGAAGAGGAAGTTGGTGGTGGGGTGGTGGGTGAAGAGAAGCAGAAGAGGAAGAAAAGGGTGCTGAGGAGTTTTTATCTGCTCAAACAGGAAGTAATGTCGTAGTTTATTGGGTGGAAAAAGGTATACAATAAAAAATAAATACCCTACTCTCACTCCTCTCACCCTACCCTCACCCCACTCTCACTCCTCTCACCCTACCCTCACCCCTCTCACCCCTCTCACCCTACTCTCACTCCTCTCACCCTACTCTCACTCCTCTCACCCTACTCTCACTCCTCTCACCCTACTCTCACTCCTCTCACCATACTCTCACTCCTCTCACCCCTCTCACCCTACTCTCACCCTACTCTCACTCCTCTCACTCCTCTCACCCTACTCTCACCCTACTCTCACTCCTCTATCACTCCTCTCACCCTACTCTCACTCCTCTCTCACTCCTCTCTCACTCCTCTCTCACTCCTCTCACCCTACTCTCACTCCTCTCACCCTACCCTCACTCCTCTCACCCTACCCTCACCCTACTCTCACTCCTCTCTCACTCCTCTCACCCTACTCTCACTCCTCTCTCACTCCTCTCACTCCTCTCACCCTACTCTCACTCCTCTCACCCTACCCTCACTCCTCTCTCACTCCTCTCACCCTACTCTCACTCCTCTCACCCTACTCTCACTCCTCTCTCACTCCTCTGACTCCTCACCCTCCTCTAACCCTCCTCTCACCCTCCTCTCACCCTCCTCTCACCCCTCTTCTCTAATCTCCCCTCTCTTCCACCATCATGGTACATGTCACCCTGTATTTACCCTGTCTCCTCTCCCTATTGCTCATATACTCTATGTCACATGACATGTTGGTATTTAGAGGGCCAGTCTGCAAAACAGTGTTTTCTTGGTCAATACTCAACACACATTGCTTGACTTCCTTTCTCTGCTCTCCTTTGTGTGTGAGGCTGTGTGCCTATTCGTCTGGGTTTACCATTCATACCTGTAGTTCTCTTAAACCTACATGTGAAAGAACTCCTAAGATCGTCCATACAACCGAAAATGAAATCCCTTCTGTGCTTGTTCACACCCAGACAATTTCCTAGCCTCCCAGCTGTTCCCGCCTGACTATAAGTCGGCATTGCCCCTGAGGACAATGAAGAAGAAAACAGGCTGAATAGCCTTGCCTCCCCGGAAACAGACTTTCCTCAAATGTCATTAAAGTCCAAACAGTGAGCTCCACTATCTCCCCTCAGTCCCCTGACCTCTATAAATACGGCATTTAAAAACAGGCTCAACAGCTACAGCCCGTCCCGAATGGCACTACAAAGGGCCCTGGTCAAAGTAGTGCAACTATATAGAGAACAGGGTGCCATTTGGACCGTCCAAAGCCTTTTCTTCCTGTCTCCCTGGACCTCTCTCCCTGGACCTCTCTCCTTGGACCTCTCTCCTTGGACCTCTCTCCCTGGACCTCTCGCCTTGGACCTCTCTCCCTGGACCTCTCTCCCTGGACCTCTCTCCCTGGACCTCTCTCCCTGGACCTCTCCCCCTGGACCTCTCTCCCTGATGTCGCCACAAAAATGGATCTGTTGGCAAATCAAATTTACTAACCATACAAAATGAGAAAACTCAACACCGCTTTGCCGCTCAGGCCCTAAACAGGAGAGGGCCAATGCAATCTCACCTAATAAACACAATCTCAAGTTTATTTGGTAGAAAATATTGAAAATAAAATCTCAACGTGGCAAATCTTGTTCCCACCCTTTATCCTCATTCTCCTGGGAGGTTAATGCCTGCAGACAACTCCCATGGCTTTTCTGTCCAAGTCACGTTGCAGTTTACTAAATAGGAATTTGGCCTACTGAGCATAGGGACCAGGGAACGACTGGTTGTTCATTTTTCTCCAACTAGACACTTAACAGTCTCTCTCTCTCTCTCTCTCTCTCTCTCTCTCTCTCTCTCTCTCTCTCTCTCTCTCTCTCTCTCTCTCCCTACCCACCCTCTCTCTCTCTCTCTCTCACTCTCTCTCTCCCCCTTCTTTCCGTCTCTATCTCCCCCTTTCTCTCTTTCCCCCTCCACTTCCCTCTCTCTCCCCCAGTTAACTAATCTGGCTCTTTTATAAAAATGGGGTCTTTCTTTCACGCCACTCACTCAGTGGGTTCTTCCACTTGGAAAGTCAATAGCAGCCTACCCTTCACAGCTGCTATGTGTCTACAGGGAGCTGGTTGAGTGACACTCATTGTTTAACTGTGAATATGCATTTCTCCCTAGCCTCGGGAGTGACTGGCGCATGCCAAATGAAGGACGTTCCTGTGATTGATGGTGCCTATTTATAACGTTGAAAATCGGTACTGCAGGCGTGCAAACCCTGACAAGACCACTCATACACAAACGCGCACACAGACGCGCTCAGGGATGTGAGCACGCATGCAGACACACGCACGCACGCACGCACGCACGCACGCACGCACGCACGCACACACACACACACACACACACACACACACACACACACACACACACACACACACACACACACACACACACACACACACACACACACACACACACACACACACACACACACACACACACACAGAGCAAACAAAAGAGCTGAACTTATATCAGAAAAGAGACACTATTTTCTATTGGAGAAATGATTAACACCATAGGCATTGGTAAGGGAAAATCATTTAGCTTTGGTTTGGTTTCGAAGAACACCAAGGTTAGATCATAAACTGAATCAATAAAGCCCTGCTATTGTGTCACACTGTAGTCAGCGTTGGGTACCATTCAACTGAACCCTTACAATACTGGAAGACAATGGCTGTGGGAGTTTTTAGTTTCAATAATATTTTGCTAAGTTCGCAGTACACGTAAAAAAGATGGCATGACTTCTCACAGCCAAAGGGAGAATCTCTTCTCAGACACGGGTATGTAAAAGAATTGGAGGAGAACGGGCGGACGTGGCAGGGAGAGCAAGGTAAAGGAACAGGTAGCTTTGTATCTCCTGTTGCTGCGGATGTCGTTTGTGTGTCAGTACGCCAGTGAACTTCCTCCTCAATCCACCAGGAAGGACAGAGGATGAAACAGTCATACAATCCACCAGGAAGGACAGAGGATGAAACAGTCATACAATCAACCAGGAAGGACAGAGGATGAAATAGTCATACAATCCACCAGGAAGGACAGAGGATGAAACAGTCATACAATCAACCAGGAAGGACAGAGGATGAAACAGTCATACAATCCACCAGGAAGGACAGAGGATGAAACAGTCATACAATCCACCAGGAAGGACAGAGGATGAAACAGTCATACAATCAACCAGGAAGGACAGAGGATGAAACAGTCATACAATCAACCAGGAAGGACAGAGGATGAAACAGTCATACAATCCACCAGGAAGGACAGAGGATGAAACAGTCATACAATCCACCAGGAAGGACAGAGGATGAAACAGTCATACAATCCACCAGGAAGGACAGAGGATGAAACAGTCATACAATCCACAAGTCGGTCAATGCATTAGAGCAGTCATCTACTGACAATCAAATCATATATGCTATTTAACATACGCTTTTATCCAGTCTTGGGTCCATTCTTTATATTACAGTCTGACTATTACAGTTTGATTATTACAGTCTGATTATTACAGTATATTATTACAGTCTGATTATTACAGTCTGATTATTACAGTCTGATTATTACAGTATATTATTACAGTCTGATTATTACAGTCTGATTATTACAGTCTGATTATTACAGTATGAATATTACAGTCTGATTATTACAGTATGAATATTACAGTCTGATTATTACAGTATATTATTACAGTCTGATTATTACAGTATATTATTACAGTCTGATTATTAGTCTGATTATTACAGTATATTATTACAGTCTGATTATTACAGTCTGATTATTACAGTATGAATATTACAGTCTGATTATTACAGTCTGATTATTACAGTATATTATTACAGTATATTTTTACAGTCGGATTATTACAGTCGGATTATTACAGTATGAATATTACAGTCTGATTATTACAGTATATTATTACAGTATGAATATTACAGTCTGATTATTACAGTATATTATTACAGTATATTATTACAGTATGAATATTACAGTCTGATTATTACAGTATATTATTACAGTATATTATTACAGTCTGATATTACATTATGACTATTACAGTATATTATTACAGTATATTATTACAGTCTGAATATACCATTCTGATTATTACAGTCTGATTATTACAGTATATTATTACAGTCTGAATATTACAGTCTGATTATTACAGTATATTATTACAGTCTGAATATTACAGTCTGATTATTACAGTATATTATTACAGTATATTATTACAGTCTGAATATACCTTTCTGATTATTACAGTCTGAATATTACATTATGACTATAACAGTATATTATTACAGTCTGAATATACCTTTCTGATTATTACAGTCTGAATATTACAGTCTGATTATTACAGTATATTATTACAGTCTGAATATTACATTATGACTATAACAGCATATTATTACAGTATATTATTACAGTATATTATTACAGTCTGAATATTACATTATGACTATAACAGTATATTATTACAGTATATTATTACAGTATATTATTACAGTATATTATTACATAATGATTATTAGTCTGAATATTACAGTATATTATTACAGTCTGAATATTACATTATGACTGTAACAGTATATTATTACAGTATATTATTACAGTATATTATTAGTCTGAATATTACAGTATATTATTACAGTCTGAATATTACAGTCTGAATATTACAGTCTGAATATTACATTATGACTATAACAGTATATTATTACAGTCTGATATTACAGTCTGAATATTACATTATGACTATAACAGTATATTATAACAGTATATTATTACAGTCTGAATATTACAGTCTGAATATTACATTATGACTATAACAGTATATTATTACAGTATATTATTACAGTATATTATTACAGTATATTATTAGTCTGAATATTACAGTATATTATTACAGTATATTATTACAGTATATTATTATGCAGACAGACAGACAGACAGGCAGACAGACATGCAGGCAGGCAGACAGGCAGGCAGGCAGACAGGCAGGCAGGCAGACAGGCATGCGTCGATCTCCGTTCCATTCATGTGTATGTGCCTGCAGGCAGGGCTGTCTTTTTATCTGTCTTTTTGTCTGCCCGCCCGTCCGTCCGTCCGCCCGCCTATCTGTCTGTCTGTCTCGCTCGCCATCCATCACTCTCTAAGTCACCGCTTTACGCCTGGCTAACGAGCTGCAAGTAACAGGTGTTGTTTCCTTCTAACCATCACAAAAGAAGCCCTACAGGCAACGGAGGCTCCAGCACAGATCTGTACGTAGCCGTATTGGAGCCATCTCATTATAAATCCCATAGACCCGTCTAGCAGGGAAATTAATGAGGAAGTGGGTTGCAGGTTCTTTCAACTAGGCGGTAGGTAGGGGTATGATTATGTATAGGGGGTCCATCACGTGTCACTGAGATACAATATATTATTTGAAAGTGTATTGTCATGACGTTGGCCTGGGGGTAGGTTTATGACAATCATAAATACATTTTCCCCCTTTTTCCTCTCTCTACCCTACTGAGGTTACATTTGCAAACCCATTGGTTAACATAGAGATTCTGGGAACATCAGAAGGTGGGGGGAAATGAACTATATTCTGGTAAACCGACCATATGCGGTGGTACTTAATGAATATGATGTCAGTTCGGTTGTCATCTGAGACATTCTCATCAATGATAAGATGACAAACTCTACAGTGGAAAGTCTACACATCAGAGTTATCGGATTCACATGGAATTGTTGTTCAATTTAAATGTTTGAATATGAAATTATTTGTGATGGGATGAAATGTGATTTTAGCTTCTAAAATTATATTGACTGCTATTGATGTAAAATATTACTAGGTCTTTAAGAGTTTATTCGGAAGATAACAGCTCTATAAATATTATTTTGTGGTGCCCCGACTCTCTCGTTAATTACATTTACATGATAAGCTCAATCAGATCATATTAATTATGGAGAAAGTATTTTATAGAATAGCATGTCATATCACTTAATCCGGCATAGCCAAAGACACAACAGTATTGTGGTGATGTACAATGAACGTGATCTATGCTAGGCTTGTTTAGTGGGGTTCCATTTAAAATCGCAACACACTTTACAGTAAAAAAAACAAATGAAGTAGAAAAAATAAAAACAAGCAGGAGGAATAAAGTGGATTTTAAAGCAGCAATAACATTCCAATAAAAAACACAGTGAAATTGTTGAGAAAAAAGATATGCAACAGTAAAATGATTGATATATAAAAATAAATAAAAAGTTTTACTTTTATTTAATTAGGCAAGTTCTTATTTACAATGACGTCCTACCCCGGCCAAACCAGGATGATGGTGGGCCAATTGTGCGCTGCCCTATGGGACTACCAATCACGGGCGGATGTGATGCAGCCTGGATTCAAACGAGAGACTGCAGTGACGCCTCTTGCACTGAGCTGCAGTGGCTTAGACCGCTGCGCCCCTCGGGAGCCCCAAACGGATCCTCTTATATCTCTGTCGGTGCCAAGGACATCAGAAGAAGACCTCTGAGAGGTGAAGGAAATGAGTTTCATTTGATTCAGTGGTTTCATCAGACCCCGGGATATGAGTGTCATCACAGACCCTCAAGATGAGCATTAGGGAAGGCAACACCACCTCCAAGGTTACACCGTACAGCAGAGCAACACTGATGGTTGTTATCCCAAGTGGCCATGATGGTGGTGGTGGGGGTAGGGTGGTGGTCGGAGTCATGGTGGTGAGGGTAGGGGTGGTGAGGGTGGTGGTGGCGGTGAGTGTAGGAGCGGTGGTGGGGGTAGGGTGGTGTTCGGAGTCATGGTGGTGAGGGTAGGGGTGGTGAGGGTGGTGGTGGCGGTGGGTGTAGCAGCGGTGGTGGGGGTAGGGTGGTGGTCGGAGTCATGGTGGTGAGGGTGGTGGTGGCGGTGGGTGTAGCAGCGGTGGTGGGGGTAGGGTGGTGGTCGGAGTCATGGTGGTGAGGGTAGGGGTGGTGAGGGTGGTGGTGGCGGTGAGTGTAGGAGTGGTGGTGGGGGTAGGGTGGTGGTCGGAGTCATGGTGGTGAGGGTAGGGGTGGTGAGGGTGGTGGTGGCGGTGAGTGTAGCAGCGGTGGTGAGGGTAGGGTGGTGGTCGGAGTCATTGTGGTGAGGGTAGGGGTGGTGTGGGTGGTGGTGGCGGTGAGTGTAGCAGCGGTGGTGGGGGTAGGGGCAGAGGTGTGGGTAGGTGTGGCGGTGGGTGTAGGGGTGGCGGTGGGGATTGGTATAGGGGTGGCGGTCGGGGTGGTGTTGGGGAGGGTGTGGTTGTTGTGACTATGTTTTTTAATTTCAGTAGGCAGGCAGGCATGAGTGTAAGGTGATAGTGGTGTGTGTGTGTGTGTGTGTGTGTGTGTGTGTGTGTGTGTGTGTGTGTGTGTGTGTGTGTGTGTGTGTGTGTGTGTGTGTGTGTGTGTGTGTGTGTGTGTGTGTGTGTGTGTGTGTGTGTGTGTGTGTGTGTGTGTGTGTGTTAGCGTGGAGGATCGCGGACACGCTTAGTCGACTCTGTGGAATGTAAATTAACCACTGACTGCAGCGCTGGTCTGGCTTTCCTCCAACATTTTTCCCCACCTGGGATCCATCCCTCCCTCCCTCCATGCCTCCTTCTCTCCCCCATTCGTCTCTATACAGGAACACAAGTGCTTCTGTCTCTTGAGCTACGTTGCTCTACCGCCGCCTGTGAGCCTAGCTCCCACTTTCCACACCTCAGTTGCCACGGTATGTGCTGTGGCTGCGTCTCTATTTTCAGATAGAGCAGCAGAGGAGTTTAGACTGCCTGAACAAACTATACCAGTGACTAACCATGCATGATCATTTCAACTATACTGTTTATTTCATTCCTGCGCTACCGTAATCTATGAGAGCAGCCAAGGCTTCATTACTGAGTATATACACGGAGTATACCAAACACTTAAGAACACCTTCCTAATATTGAGTTGCATGGACTCTACAAGGTGTGGAAAGCGTTCCAAAGGGATGCTGGTCCATGTTGACTCCAATGCTTCCCACAGTTGTGTCAAGTTGTCTGGATGTCCATTAGGTGGTGGACCATTATTGATACATACGGGACACTGTTGAGCCTCAAAAACCCAGTAGATTTGCAGTTCTTGCAACCTGGTCACCCATGATACAAGTCAGTATTCGACGTCCATCCATGTCTGAGGACGTCAGGAGATGGAAAGGTTACATGTTTAAATCCAGCAATAGAAAGTTTAGTTTAAGCCTATCCCAAACCTTAACCCTTACGTTAACCATTCAGAGTTAATGTCTAACCTTAATATTTTATCATTAATGCCTAAACGTAACCCTAACCTTAAAAATACGGTGTTAATATCTCAACTTAACCTTAAATTTGACATTTGAGAAACATGGATGAACGTCTGATGTGAGAATGTGAGAGCTAGTTGGTTCTTGACACAAACCGGTGCGCCTGGCACCTACTACAATATCCCGTTCAAAGGCACGTAAATCTTTTGTTTTGCCCATTCACCCTCTGAATGGCACACATTAGTACCCCAGGTCATCTTAGGTTTCATTACATACAGTCGAGAAGAACTACTGAATATAAGATCAGCGTCAACTCACCATCAGTACGACCAAGAATATGTTTTCCGCGACGCGGATCCTGTGTTCTGCCTTACAAACAGGTCAACGGAATGGATCGCATGCAGCGACCCAAGGAAACGACTCCGAAAAAGAGGGAAACGCGGCGGTGTTCTGGTCAGACTCCGAAAAAGGGCACATCGCGCACCACTTCCCAGTATTCTTCTTGCCAATGTCCAGTCTCTCGACAACAAGGTTGATGAAATCCGAGCAAGGGTGGCATTCCAGAGGTACATCAGAGACTGCAACGTTCTTTGCTTTACGGAGACATGGCTTACTGGGAAAACGCTATCCAGGCGGTGCAGCCAACGGGTTTCTCCACGCATCGCGCCGACAGAAACAAACATCTCTCTGGTAAGAAGAGTGGCGGGGGCGTATGCCTCATGACTAACGGGACATGGTGTGATGAAGGAAACATACAGGAACTCAAATCCTTCTGTTCACCTGATTTAGAATTCCTCACAATCAAATGTAGACCGCATTATCTTCCAAGAGAATTCTCTTCGATTATAATCACAGCCGTATATATCCCCCCCAAGCAGACACATCGATGGCTCTGAACGAACTTTATTTAACCCTTTGCAAACTGGAAAACATTTATCCAGAGGCTGCATTCATTGTAGCTGGGGATTTTAACAAAGCCAATCTGAAAACAAGACTCCCTAAATTTTATCAGCATATCGATTGCGCAACCAGGGGTGGTAAAACCTTGGATCATTGTTACTCTAACTTCCGCGACGCATATAAGGCCCTGCCCCGCCCCCCTTTCGGAAAAGCTGACCACGACTCCATTTTGCTGATCCCTGCCTACAGGCAGAAATTAAAACAAGAGGCTCCCACGCTGAGGTCTGTCCAACGCTGGTCAGACCAAGCTGACTCTACACTCCAAGACTGCTTCCATCACGTGGACTGGGACATGTTTCGTATTGCGTCAGATGGGAATATTGACGAATACGCTGATTCGGTGTGCGAGTTCATTAGAACGTGCGTCGAAGATGTCGTTCCCATAGCAACGATAAAAACATTCCCTAACCAGAAACCGTGGATTGATGGCAGCATTCGTGTGAAACTGAAAGCGCGAACCACTGCTTTTAATCAGGGCAAGGTGTCTGGCAACATGACTGAATACAAACAGTGCAGCTATTCCCTCCGTAAGGCTATCAAACAAGCTAAGCGTCAGTACAGAGACAAAGTGGAATCTCAATTCAATGGCTCAGACACAAGAGGCATGTGGCAGGGTCTACAGTCAATCACGGACTACAAGATGAAATCCAGCCCAGTCACGGACCAGGATGTCTTGCTCCCAGGCAGACTAAATAACTTTTTTGCCCGCTTTGAGGACAATACAGTGCCACTGACACGGCCTGCAACGGAAACATGCGGTCTCTCCTTCACTGCAGCCGAGGTGAGTAAGACATTTAAACGTGTTAACCCTCGCAAGGCTGCAGGCCCAGACGGCATCCCCAGCCGCGCCCTCAGAGCATGCGCAGACCAGCTGGCCGGTGTGTTTACGGACATATTCAATCAATCCCTATACCAGTCTGCTGTTCCCACATGCTTCAAGAGGGCCACCATTGTTCCTGTTCCCAAGAAAGCTAAGGTAACTGAGCTAAACGACTACCGCCCGTAGCACTCACTTCCGTCATCATGAAGTGCTTTGAGAGACTAGTCAAGGACCATATCACCTCCACCCTACCTGACACCCTAGACCCACTCCAATTTGCTTACCGCCCAAATAGGTCCACAGACGATGCAATCTCAACCACACTGCACACTGCCCTAACCCACCTGGACAAGAGGAATACCTATGTGAGAATGCTGTTCATCGACTACAGCTCGGCATTCAACACCATAGTACCCTCCAAGCTCGTCATCAAGCTCGAGACCCTGGGTCTCGACCCCGCCCTGTGCAACTGGGTACTGGACTTCCTGACGGGCCGCCCCAGGTGGTGAGGGTAGGCAACAACATCTCCTCCCCGCTGATCCTCAACACGGGGACCCCACAAGGGTGCGTTCTGAGCCCTCTCCTGTACTCCCTGTTCACCCACGACTGCGTGGCCACGCACGCCTCCAACTCAATCATCAAGTTTGCGGACGACACAACAGTGGTAGGCTTGATTACCAACAACGACGAGACGGCCTACAGGGAGGAGGTGAGGGCCCTCGGAGTGTGGTGTCAGGAAAATAACCTCACACTCAACGTCAACAAAACTAAGGAGATGATTGTGGACTTCAGGAAACAGCAGAGGGAACACCCCCCTATCCACATCGATGGAACAGTAGTGGAGAGGGTAGCTAGTTTTAAGTTCCTCGGCATACACATCACAGACAAACTGAATTGGTCCACTCACACTGACAGCGTCGTGAAGAAGGCGCAGCAGCGCCTATTCAACCTCAGGAGGCTGAAGAAATTCGGCTTGTCACCAAAAGCACTCACAAACTTCTACAGATGCACAATCGAGAGCATCCTGGCGGGCTGTATCACCGCCTGGTACGGCAACTGCTCCGCCCTCAACCGTAAGGCTCTCCAGAGGGTAGTGAGGACTGCACAACGCATCACCGGGGGCAAACTACCTGCCCTCCAGGACACCTACACCACCCGTTGTTACAGGAAGGCCATAAAGATCATCAAGGACATCAACCACCCGAACCACTGCCTGTTCACCCCGCTTGTTATGCAGGTGAATGAGGACCCAAAAGCGACTTGGCGAAAACAGAGTTTTTAATCCAGAAAGAAACTTTACAAAACAAAAAGCATAATACTACTCGTAAAGACGAGAACAGACAGGAGACTTGATCGAGAACTGCAGGTTGCCTCGGGAAGGCACTTGAACCTAGCAGACTCAGACACCTGCTCACCACGCAGCATCTGAGGGAAACACGACACGACAGGGCAAAACATAGACACAGCACGGTGAATTATAGATAAGGATCCGACAGGGCAGGTACGGAAAACAGGGAGAGAAATAGGGACTCTAATCAGGGAAAAGGATCGGGAACAGGTGTGGGAAGACTAAATGATGATTAGTGGAATAGGAACAGCTGGGAGCAGGAACGGAACGATAGAGAGAAGAGAGAGCGAGAGAGTGAGAGAGGGAGGGGGAGAGAGAGGGATAAAAAGAGGGAAAGAACCTAATAAGACCAGCAGAGGGAAACGAACAGAAGGGAAAGCACAAGGACAAGACATGATAATTAATGACAAAACATGACAGTACCCCCCACTCACCGAGCGCCTCCTGGCGCACTCGAGGAGGAATCCTGGCGGCAACGGAGGAAATCATCAATGAGTGAACGGTCCAGCACGTCCCGAGACGGAACCCAACTCCTCTCCTCAGGACCGTAACCCTCCCAATCCACTAAGTATTGGTGACCCCGTCCCCGAGAACGCATGTCCATGATCTTATGTACCTTGTAAATAGGTGCGCTCTCGACAAGGACGGGAGGGGGAGGGAAGACGAACGGGGTGCGAAGAAAGGGCTTGACACAGGAGACATGGAAGACAGGATGGACGCGACGAAGATGTCGCGGAAGAAGCAGTCGCACAGCGACAGGATTGACGACCTGGGAGACACGGAACGGACCAATGAACCGCGGAGTCAACTTACGAGAAGCTGTCGTAAGAGGAAGGTTGCGAGTGGAAAGCCACACTCTCTGGCCGCAACAATACCTTGGACTCTTAATCCTGCGTTTATTGGCGGCTCTCACAGTCTGTGCCCTGTAACGGCAAAGTGCAGACCTCACCCTCCTCCAGGTGCGCTCACAACGTTGGACAAACGCTTGAGCGGAGGGAACGCTGGACTCGGCAAGCTGGGATGAGAACAGAGGAGGCTGGTAACCCAGACTACTCTGAAACGGAGATAACCCGGTAGCAGACGAAGGAAGCGAATTGTGAGCGTATTCTGCCCAGGGGAGCTGTTCTGCCCAAGACACAGGGTTTCTGAAAGAAAGGCTGCGTAGTATGCGACCAATCGTCTGATTGGCCCTCTCTGCTTGACCGTTAGACTGGGGATGAAACCCGGAAGAGAGACTGACGGACGCACCAATCAAACGACAGAACTCCCTCCAAAACTGTGACGTGAATTGCGGGCCTCTGTCTGAAACGGCGTCTAACGGGAGGCCATGAATTCTGAACACATTCTCGATAATGATTTGTGCCGTCTCCTTAGCGGAAGGAAGTTTAGCGATGGGAATGAAATGTGCCGCCTTAGAGAACCTATCGACAACCGTAAGAATCACAGTCTTCCCCGCAGACAAAGGCAGACCGGTAATGAAGTCTAGGGCGATGTGAGACCATGGTCGAGAAGGAATGGGGAGCGGTCTGAGACGACCGGCAGGAGGAGAGTTACCCGACTTAGTCTGCGCGCAGTCCGAACAAGCAGCCACGAAACGGCGCGTGTCACGCTCCTGAGTCGGCCACCAAAAGCGCTGGCGAATAGACGCAAGAGTGCCTCGAACACCGGGATGACCAGCTAACTTGGCAGAGTGAGCCCACTGAAGAACAGCCAGACGAGTGGAAACAGGAACGAAAAGGAGGTTACTAGGACAAGCGCGCGGCGACGCAGTGTGCGTGAGTGCTTGCTTAACCTGTCTTTCAATTCCCCAGACTGTCAACCCGACAACACGCCCATAAGGAAGAATCCCCTCGGGATCAGTAGAAGCCACAGAAGAACTAAACAGACGGGATAAGGCATCAGGCTTGGTGTTCTTGCTACCCGGACGGTAAGAAATCACAAACTCGAAACGAGCGAAAAACAACGCCCAACGAGCTTGACGGGCATTAAGTCGTTTGGCAGAACGGATGTACTCAAGGTTCTTATGGTCTGTCCAAACGACAAAAGGAACGGTCGCCCCCTCCAACCACTGTCGCCATTCGCCTAGGGCTAAGCGGATGGCGAGCAGTTCACGGTTACCCACATCATAGTTGCGCTCAGATGGCGACAGGCGATGAGAAAAATAAGCGCAAGGATGAACCTTATCGTCAGACTGGAAGCGCTGGGATAGAATGGCTCCCACGCCTACCTCTGAAGCGTCAACCTCGACAATGAATTGTCTAGTGACGTCAGGAGTAACGAGGATAGGAGCGGACGTAAAACGTTCTTTTAGAAGATCAAAAGCTCCCTGGGCGGAACCGGACCACTTAAAACACGTCTTGACAGAAGTAAGAGCTGTGAGAGGGGCAGCAACTTGACCGAAATTACGAATGAAACGCCGATAGAAATTAGCGAAACCTAAAAAGCGCTGCAACTCGACACGTGACCTTGGAACGGGCCAATCACTGACAGCTTGGACCTTAGCGGAATCCATCTGAATGCCTTCAGCGGAAATAACGGAACCGAGAAAAGTAACGGAGGAGACATGAAAAGAGCACTTCTCAGCCTTTACGTAGAGACAATTCTCTAAAAGGCGCTGTAGAACACGTCGAACGTGCTGAACATGAATCTCGAGTGACGGTGAAAAAATCAGGATATCGTCAAGATAGACAAAAACAAAGATGTTCAGCATGTCTCTCAGAACATCATTAACTAATGCCTGAAAAACAGCTGGCGCATTGGCGAGACCAAACGGCAGAACCCGGTACTCAAAATGCCCTAACGGAGTGTTAAACGCCGTTTTCCACTCGTCCCCCTCTCTGATGCGCACGAGATGGTAAGCGTTACGAAGGTCCAACTTAGTAAAACACCTGGCTCCCTGCAGAATCTCGAAGGCTGATGACATAAGGGGAAGCGGATAACGATTCTTAACCGTTATGTCATTCAGCCCTCGATAATCCACGCAGGGGCGCAGAGTACCGTCCTTCTTCTTAACAAAAAAGAACCCCGCCCCGGCCGGAGAGGAAGAAGGCACTATGGTACCGGCGTCAAGAGACACAGATAAATAATCCTCGAGAGCCTTACGTTCGGGAGCCGACAGAGAGTATAGTCTACCCCGAGGAGGAGTGGTCCCCGGAAGGAGATCAATACTACAATCATACGACCGGTGAGGAGGAAGGGAGTTGGCTCGGGACCGACTGAAGACCGTGCGCAGATCATGATATTCCTCCGGCACTCCTGTCAAATCGCCAGGTTCCTCCTGAGAAGTGGGGACAGAAGAAATGGGAGGGATGGCAGACATTAAGCACTTCACATGACAAGATACGTTCCAGGATAGGATAGAATTACAAGACCAATTAATAGAAGGATTATGACATACTAGCCAGGGATGACCCAAAACAACAGGTGTGAAAGGTGAACGAAAAATCAAAAAAGAAATAGTCTCACTGTGGTTACCAGATACTGTGAGAGTTAAAGGTAGTGTCTCAAATCTGATACTGGGAAGATGACTACCATCTAAGGCAAACATGGGCGTAGGCTTGTCTAACTGTCTGAAAGGAATGTTATGTTTCCGAACCCATGCTTCGTCCATGAAACAACCCTCAGCCCCAGAGTCAATCAAGGCACTGCATGTAGCACCCGAACCGGTCCAGCGTAGATGGACCGACATAGTAGTACAGGATCTAGATGAAGAGACCTGAGTAGTAGCGCTCACCAGTAGCCCTCCGCTTACTGATGGGCTCTGGCCTCTTACTGGACATGAATTAACAAAATGTCCATCAAATCCGCAATAGAGGCACAGGCGGTTGGTGATCCTCCGTTCCCTCTCCTTAGTCGAGATGCGAATCCCTCCCAGCTGCATGGGCTCAGTCTCAGAGCCAGAGGAGGGAGATGGTTGCGATGCGGAGCAGGGAAACACCGTTGATGCGAGCTCTCTTCCACGAGCCTGGTGACGAAGATCTACCCGTCATTCTATGCGGATGGCGAGAGCAATCAAAGAGTCCACACTGGAGGGAACCTCCCGAGAGAGAATCTCATCTTTGACCACTGTGTGGAGTCCCTCCAGAAAACGAGCGAGCAGCGCCGGCTCGTTCCAGTCACTAGAGGCAGCAAGAGTACGAAACTCTATAGAGTAATCCGTTATGGATCGATCACCTTGGCATAGGGAAGCCAGGGCCCTAGAAGCCTCCCTACCAAAAACTGAACGGTCAAAAACCCGAATCATCTCCTCTTTAAAGTTCTGGTACTTGTTAGAGCAATCAGCCCTTGCCTCCCAGATAGCTGTGCCCCATTCTCGAGCCCGGCCAGTAAGGAGTGAAATGACGTAAGCAACCCGAGCTCTCTCTCTAGAGTATGTGTTGGGTTGGAGAGAGAACACAATCTCACACTGCGTGAGAAAGGAGCGGCACTCAGTGGGCTGCCCGGAGTAGCAAGGTGGGTTATTAACCCTAGGTTCTGGAGGCTCGGCAGGCCAGGAAGTAACAGGTGGCACGAGACGAAGACTCTGGAACTGTCCAGAGAGGTCGGAAACCTGAGCGGCCAGGTTCTCCACGGCATGGCGAGCAGCAGACAATTCCTGCTCGTGTCTGCCGAGCATGGCTCCTTCGATCTCGACGGCAGTGTTACGAGCCTCTGTAGTCGCTGGGTCCATTCCTTGGTCGGATCCTTCTGTTATGCAGGTGAATGAGGACCCAAAAGCGACTTGGCGAAAACAGAGTTTTTAATCCAGAAAGAAACTTTACAAAACAAAAAGCATAATACTACTCGTAAAGACGAGAACAGACAGGAGACTTGATCGAGAACTGCAGGTTGCCTCGGGAAGGCACTTGAACCTAGCAGACTCAGACACCTGCTCACCACGCAGCATCTGAGGGAAACACGACACGACAGGGCAAAACATAGACACAGCACGGTGAATTATAGATGAGGATCCGACAGGGCAGGTACGGAAAACAGGGAGAGAAATAGGGACTCTAATCAGGGAAAAGGATCGGGAACAGGTGTGGGAAGACTAAATGATGATTAGGGGAATAGGAACAGCTGGGAGCAGGAACGGAACGATAGAGAGAAGAGAGAGCGAGAGAGTGAGAGAGGGAGGGGGAGAGAGAGGGATAAAAAGAGGGAAAGAACCTAATAAGACCAGCAGAGGGAAACGAACAGAAGGGAAAGCACAAGGACAAGACATGATAATTAATGACAAAACATGACACCGCTATCATCCAGAAGGCGAGGTCAGTACAGGTGCATCAAAGCTGGGACCGAGAGACTGAAAAACAGCTTCTATCTCAAGGCCATCAGACTGTTAAACAGCCACCACTAACACTGAGTGGCTGCTGCCAACACACTGTCATTGACACTGACCCAACTCCAGCCATTTTAATAATGGGAAATGATGTAAATATATCACTAGCCACTTTAAACAATGCTACCTTATATAATGTTACTTACCCTACATTATTAATCTCATATGCATATGTATATACTGTACTCTACATCATCGACTGCATCCTTATGTAACACATGTATCACTAGCCACTTTAACTATGCCACTTTGTTTACTTTGTCTACACACTCATCTCATATGTATATACTGTACTCGATACCATCTACTGTATGCTGCTCTGTACCATCACTCATTCATATATCCTTATGTACATGTTCCTTATCCCCTTACACTGTGTATAAGACAGTAGTTTTGGAATTGTTAGTTAGATTACTTGTCGGTTATCACTGCATTGTCGGAACTAGAAGCACAAGCATTTCGCTACACTCGCATTAACATCTGCTAACCATGTGTATGTGACAAATAAAATTTGATTTGATTTGATTTGAACACATCAGAATCCATGTAAATAATAAAATCAAATAAAATCTATCTCCTACCCTTCATCTACATGATTGAAGTGGATTTAACAGGTGACATCAATAAGGGATCATAGTTTCACCTGGATTCACCTGGTCAGTCTATGTCATGGAAAGAGCAGGTGTTCTTAATGTTTTGTATACTCAGTGTACGTAGCTATCTTTACATACTATAGCTTACTAATAGAAGGAAATGTGATATTAACATGATATGAGGATGAGGAAGAGGGAGAGAAGGAAGAGGAGGAGGAGGAAGAGGAGAGGGAGGATGAGGAGGAGGAGGAAGAGGTAATAATGATAATGATGATGATGATGATGATGATGATGATGATGATGATGATGATGATGATGATGATGATGATGATGATGATGATGATGATGATGATGACCTTTCCTCACACAGGAAGTGGAGCAGGTCCTAAAAGAGGCACTTGTCATCTCCCGTCTAGACTACTGCAACTCTCTGTTGGCTGGGCACCCCGCTTGTGCCCTCAAACCCCTACAACTTATGCAAAATGCCGCAGCCTGCCAGGTGTTCAACCTTCCTAAATTCTCCCATGTCACCCTTTTCCTCCGCACACTCCACTGGCTTCCAGTCGATGCTTGCACTATCTCCAAGGCCCTGGTGCTTGCCTACAGAGCAGCAATTGGAGCAGCACCTACTAACCTTCAGGCTCAAACCCTATATCCCAACCCGAGCACAGCGTTCCGTCACCTCTGGTCTCTTGGACCTCCCACCCCTACAGGAGGGCTGCTCCCGCTCAGTCCAGTCAAAGCTCTTCTCTGTCCTGGCACCCTAATGGTGGAACAAACTGTGATGGAACATTTCTGTGCTCTATGTTTGTGCTTTTCTAATAACCAATTTATGTGTTCATGCAAGTGACTGATTGAACGAATCCTCACTATCAGTGTCTGCAATTTGGCAGTATGCCCAGACCCTTGTTTTGAGAATGAAAGATATCTCAGTTTCAAGGTCTCAGCTTAGAGAGAAGAAGCCTTGCGAGGTATTGGTCTGTCAAATGCATGAACCAGTATTGGTCGGTCACATGAATAAAGCAAACCTTAATGATGAATTAATTATGAACGATGTATAAGCTAAATCATGCAAATATAACTTGTCTGCAGTATATAAGAGAACTAACAGGACTGCCCCGGGAGAGCTCCTGACAGACATGTACTACAGTGCAGTTGGAAGTTTGTTGGAACCTCTCCTGGGTGCTTTTAATAAAATAATGATTCATTTAAGATTGACTTTGATTAGCCCTGGACATTTTTTTAAATGTTTGTATTTTTTATTTCTTTGAAGAGTATCTTAAATAACTCGATGACCCCCAACTCCCCCCGTGCCAGCGCGTCTCTTTTCCTGATAAATACTTTGTTGAGGGAAAATGTACATGATACTGTATCATTGTGATGTGTGGTTGTCTCACCTAGCGATCTTAAGATGAATGCACCAATTGTAAATGGCTCTGGATAAGAGTGTCTGCTAAATGAATAAGATGTAAATGTAATTCATTATACTCCTTACAACCCCCCTCCCTGCCCCCACCCCCACCCCCACCACCATCGCACTTCAGATTAACAACATCCTGGTAACTAACTAGGTTCAACTTGAAAAAGCCAGGACATTCACGTCCAATCCTTGATATCTTGTTTCTAGGTAACTAAGCCTCAGTCCCCCACAATCGTCTCTAAATTAGAATCCAAACAAAATCCCTGTACAGCGTGTACATCGGTCACATATCCCAAATGACACTCTATTCCCTACATAGTGCACTACTTTTGGCCAAAATAGGCACTAAATAGGGAATAGGCTGTCATTTGGGATGTAGCCTCTGTGTCACAGCATTGCCCATCTGCACCCATCCACCTATCCCTCACAAGTAATCTGCAGCTCGTTGAAAGACCCACAGTGACTGTGTCTCCCAAATGACACTCTATTCCCTACAAATTACGCTACATGTGACCAGGACCCCATGGGGAACTATGTAGGGAACAGGGTGCAGTTTGGGAAGCAGTCTCTGTTTGTCCCCAAATGAGAACCATCCTTCCAACACTCAGGAAGGGGCCTCTGGCTGCAGAACTGCCAAAGCTATTACAGAAAACATGCACTGAACTTGTTTTTTGGGGGCAAATACAATTAGTTCAGTGATTATAAAAATATCAAGAACATAAATCTGAACACAGAGGAAATGGGGGCAGTGTTAGGTAAGCACATATCAGTGTCACTTGGGTTTTAGGAAGGAAGCCACAGGGTAGAGGGGTAAATTGGGACGGGGATGTGATGGGAGGAAGTGGAATTAGCCAGAACATTCCATGTGGAAATAAACTGTTACATCTCTCAGCGGTAGAAATTCAACACCAGAAACATTCTGTCACGCCCTGGTCGAAGTATTTTGTGTTTATCTTTATGTATTGAGTCAGGCCAGGGTGTGGCATGGGGTTTTTGTATTGTGGTGTGTTTTGTCTTGGGGTTTTGGTGTGTATATATTGGGATTGTAGCTAGTGGGGTGATCTAGCAAAGTCTATGACTGTCTGGAGTGGTTCTCAATCAGAGGCAGGTGTTTATCGTTGTCTCTGATTGGGAACCATATTTAGGCAGCCATATTCTTTGAGTTTGTCATGGGTGATTGTCCTTAGTGTCTTTGTTCTTGTCTCTGTGTTAGTTGACAAGTATAGGCTGTTTTTCGGTTTTCGTTACGTTTATTGTTTTGTAGTGTTTTGTGTTAATTCGTGTTTCCGTTTGTTGATTAAACATGGATTGCAATCTACACGCTGCGGTTTGGTCCGACTCTCCTTCATCACACCAAGAGAACCGTTACACATTCTGTTTATCAAACCTGAAATACACGGATCTGAACATTAACTGTGACTATGGTCACAAGTGTTACTCCCTCATCTGTGTCACCTATCTTTGTGCTTGTCTCCACCCCCCTCCAGGTGTCGCCCATCTTCCCCATTATCCCCAGTGTATTTATAACTGTGTTCTCTCTGTCTGTTGCCAGTGCGTATTGTCTCGTCACGCCTACCAGCATGTTTTTCTAGTCTCTGTTTTCCGCCTGCCCTGAAACTGCGCCTGCCTGCCTGACCATTCAGCCTGCCTGCCCTGAAACTGTGCCCGCCTGCCTGACCATTCAGCCTGCCTGACCATTCAGCCTGCCTGCCCTGAAACTGCGCCCGCCTGCCTGACCATTCAGCCTGCTTGCCGCCCTGTACCTTTCGGACTCTGACCTGGTTAATTGACCTGCCTATTGCCTGCTCCTTGTATTTTAATACATATCAGAGACTCAAACCACCTGCCTCCTGTGTCTGCATCTGGGTCTCACCCTGTGTCATCATAGAAATGTTTTTGTTTTTCAATTGATTTCATTTCAGTAGGAATACAAATGTGTAAGTACAAATATTGATAATTGTATTTTTCTACAGCAATTACAATGTCGTATAAGCCCATTTTATTTGACCTTTATTTAACTACACACGGGATATACAAGAAACAGCGGGAAGACTGATGGGCGGGATGAATTAAAATAATTAATTCTAGATTTGATTTTTGAACCCTTTTTGATTGCCATATGTGTGTTTGTAAAGTGCTACGGCACATTATTTATGAAGAAGGATATTAGTTATACGAATAGAAAAAGAAAAGGATTTGCAGATGTACAGTGTCTTGTGAAAGTATTCACCATCTTTGGCATTTTTCCTATTTTGTTGCCTTACAACCTGGAGTTAAAAATAATTTATTAGGGGGTTTATATCATTTCATTTACACAACATGCCTATCACTTTGAAGATGCAAAATATTTTTTTTCTGATGAAACGTACAAAACATTCTCAATTGGATTGAGGTCTGGGCTTTGACTAGGCCATTCCAAGACATTTAAATGTTTGCTCTTAATCCACTCGAGTGTTGCTTTAGCAGTATGCTCAGTATGCTTCTGTCCTGCTGGAAGGTGAACCTCCGTCCCAGTCTCAAATCTCTGGATGACTGAAACAGGTTTCCCTCAAGAATTTCGCTGTATTTAGCGCCATCCATCATTCCTTCAATTCTGACCAGTTTCCCAGTCCCCACTGATGAACAATGATGCTGCCACAACCATGCTTCACTGTGGGGATGGTATTCTCGGGGTGATAAGAGGTACTTGGTTTGCGCCAGACACAACGTTTTCCTTGATGGCCAAAAAGCTCAATTTTTGTCTCATCTGACCAGAGTACCTTGTTCAATATGTTTGGGGAGTCTCCCACATGCCTTTTGGTAAACACCAAATGTGTTTGCTTATTTTTTTCTTTAAGCTACAAATTTTTTTCTGGCCACTCTTCTGTACCTGGTCCTATGGACAGATACTCCAATGTCCGCTGTGGAGCTTTGCAGCTCCTTCAGGGTTATCTTTGGTATCTTTGTGTCCTCTCTGATTAATACCCTCCTTGCTGGTCTGTGAGTTTTGGTGGGCGACCATCTCTTGGCAGGTTTGTTGTGGTGCCATTTCTTTCCAATTTATAATAATGGATTTAATGTTGCTCGGTGGGATGTACAAAGTTTCTGACATTTTTTATAACTCAACCCTGATCTGCACTTGTCCACAACTTTGTTCCTGACCTGTTTGGAGAGCTCCTTGGTCTTCATGGTGTCGCTTGCTTGGTGGTACTGCTTGCTAAGTGGTGTTGCAGACTCTGGGGCCTTTCAGAACAGGTGTAAATATACCGAGATCAGATCATGTGACACTTAGATTGCACACAGGTGGACTTTATTTATCTAATTATGTGACTTCTGAAGGTAATTGGTTGCACCAGATCTTATTTAAGGGCTTCATAGCAAAGGGGGTGAATACATATGGACGCACTACTTTTCCCTTTTTATTTGTTAGAATTTTTGAAACAAGTAATTTTTATAATTTCACTTCACCAATTTAGACTATTTTGTGTATGTTCATTACATGAAATCCAAATAAAAATCGATTTAAATTGCATTTTTTAATGCAGCAAAATAGGAAAAACGCCAACGGAGATGAATACTTTTGCAAGGCAATGTACATGTACAGTGCCTTGCGAAGGTATTCGGCCCCCTTGAACTTTGCGACCTTTTGCCACATTTCAGGCTTCAAACATAAAGATATAAAACTGTATTTTTTTTTGTGTAGAATCAACAACAAGTGGGACACAATCATGAAGTGGAACGACATTTATTGGATATTTCAAACTTTTTGTAACAAAATTATTCAACCCCCTTAAGTTAATACTTTGTAGCGTCACCTTTTGATGCGATTACAGCTGTAAGTCGCTTGGGGTATGTTTCTATCAGTTTTGCACATCGAGAGACTGAATTTTTTCCCCATTCCTCCTTGCAAAACAGCTTGAGCTCAGTGAGGTTGGATGGAGCGCATTTGTGAACAGCAGTTTTCATTTCTTTCCACAGCTACTATCTTGTTTCATCGCCACAACTCATCGAGAGACGAAGGTTGAAAGTCACGCGTCCTCCGATATACAACCCAACCAAGCCGCACTGCTTCATAACACAGCGCGCATCCAACCCGGAAGGCAGCCGCACCAATGTGTCGGAGGAAACACCGTGCACCTGGCAACCTTGGTTAGCGCGCACTGCACTCGGCCCGCCACAGGAGTCGCTGGTGCGCGATGAGACAAGGACATCCCTACCAGCCAAACCCTCCCTAACCCGGACGACGCTAGGCCAATTGTGCGTCGCCCCACGGACCTCCCAGTCCCGGCCGGTTACGACAGAGCCTGGGCGCGAACCCAGAGTCTCTGGTGGCAAAGCTGACGCTGCAGCACAGCACCCTTAACCACTGCGCCACCCGGGAGAAGAACACCTTCTTAATATTGAGTTTGCTCTCCCCCTTTTGTCCTCAGAACACCCTCAATTCACCGAGGCATGGACTCTACAATGTGTGGAAAGCATTCCACAGGGATGCTGGCCCATGTTGACTCCAATGCTTCCCACAGTTGTGTCAAGTTGTCTGGATCTCCTATAGTGGTGGACCATTCTTGACACACACAGGAAACTGTTGAACCTGAAAAACCCAGCAGCGTAGCAGTTCTTGACACATTCAAACCAGTGTGCCTGGCACCTAATACGATGCCCCATTCAATAGCACTTTAATATTTTGTCTTGGCACACCTACAACAATCCGTCTCAATTGTCTCAAGGCCTAAACATCCTTCTTTAACCTGTCTCCTCCCCTTCATCTACACTGATGGGAGTGGATTTAACAGGTGACATCAAAAAGGGATCATAGCTTTTACCTGGATTCACCTGGTCAGTCATGTTTAGCTATATTTTTACATGACTAACAAGATGCAAGAGACAAGTACCTTTGGGGTCAGTAGTTCAACATCTTTCCAGTCAGTCATCCTGTCAGCAGACAGCCATGGAGAAAACCCATCATCTTCCACCAATCATCCACCCTGCCAGAGACCAGCCTCCTCCTCCAATCAAACGACACAAACTAATATCTGAGGTGATGGACCATTCCTGTGAGCGCCGTGGCAACAGCCTGGCAATGGCTCGGCAACAGAACATCAAGTCCACTCCCATTTAATTTATTCGGCTGTCACCAAGCGAGCCGTCCTAGCCTATCCTAACACAGTCAGTCACGCGGCACTCACGCTTATGCAAATATTTATCCAAATTCACGCTCCGCTTAGTTTAACAAGAGCGCCCTGTCTTTAATCATTTGGGATGCAGAATGGTAATTACTCCACAAAACGGGCTGGAATAATGAACTCGTTAGCATGCTCAGCCTCCTAGAATTCATTAGTGACCGGTATGGATCACTCTACTGGAGGAAGGAAGGCAAATCTTATTTTCGTTCTCGGACGGACGGACAGAGACAGAGAGACAGAGAGACAGAGAGACAGAGAGAGAGAGAGAGAGAGAGAGAGAGAGAGAGAGAGAGAGAGAGAGAGAGAGAGAGAGAGACCCAAGCATGCACGTGTAGTTCAACACACACACACACACAAGCTCTTCTAACAGGACAGAGTGGTCTCGCCTATCATCTGATAGCCCCTGGAGCTCTGGGAGAGAGGGAAAATAAGCAAAATTAAAGAAGTGTGTGGGGGGGCTGGAATACTAGCCCATTGGTTAGCCCATTGGTTAGCCCATTGTGTGTGTCTGTCTGTCTCTGTGTGTGTGAGGAGCCATAATCCGTAATGCTTTATTTGAAGGTTTCCTTAATAAGGACTTTCATAATCAGTAACTAAACATTTAGAAGTGCTAACATCAACCAAAAGACACAACAAAATTATCAACTTGTGGTTGCTGACATAATATGCTTATGTACTAGATATGAATGACTTGTATGTATGGGTTATGAATGTGTTATGTGTGGGTTATGAATGGGCTATGTATGGGTTATGAATGGGCTATGTGTGGGTTATGAATGTGTTATGTATGGGATATGAATTACTTATGTATGGGTTATGAATGGGCTATGTGTGGATTATGAATGGGCTATGTGTGGGTTATGAATGGGCTATGTGTGGGTTATGAATGGGCTATGTGTGGGTTATGAATATGCTATGTGTGGGTTATGAATGGGCTATGTGTGGGTTATGAATGGGCTATGTGTGGGCTATGAATGGGCTATGTATGGGTTATGAATGTGTTATGTATGGGATATGAATGACTTATGTATGGGTTATGAATGGGCTATGTGTGGGTTATGAATGGGCTATGTGTGGGTTATGAATGGGCTATGTGTGGGTTATGAATGGGCTATGTGTGGGTTATGAATGGGCTATGTGTGGGTTATGAATGGGCTATGTGTGGGCTATGAATGGGCTATGTGTGGGTTATGAATGGGCTATGTATGGGATATGAATGACTTATGTATGGGTTATGAATGGGCTATGTGTGGGTTATGAATGGGCTATGTGTGGGTTATGAATGGGCTTTGTGTGGGTTATGAATGGACTATGTGTGGGTTATGAATGGGCTATGTGTGGGTTATGAATGGGCTATGTGTGGGTTATGAATGGGCTATGTGTGGGTTATGAATGGGCTATGTGTGGGCTATGAATGGGCTATGTGTGGGTTATGAATGGGCTATGTGTGGGCTATGAATGGGCAATGTGTGGGTTATGAATGGGCTATGTATGGGATATGAATGACTTATGTATGGGTTATGAATGGGCTATGTGTGGGTTATGAATGGGCTATGTGTGGGTTATGAATGGGCTTTGTGTGGGTTATGAATGGACTATGTGATCATAGGGTTATGAATGGGCTATTTGTGTTTGGTTTTGTGTGGGTTATGAATGGGCTATGTGTGGGTTATGAATGGGCTATGTGTGGGCTATGAATGGGCTATGTGTGGGTTATGAATGGGCTATGTATGGGTTATGAATGGGCTATGTGTGGGTTATGAATGGGCTATGTGTGGGTTATGAATGACTTATGCATGGGTTATGACCTGGTCAGTCTGTGTCTTGTACACTCAGTGCATATACAAAGGGTATACAAAACATTAAGAGCAATGTCCCAACAAATAGAGGCTGTTCTGAGGGCAACTCAAGGTGGATCCTAGGAAGGTGTCCATAGTGTTTGGTATGCTAAATGTATGTTCATTCTTATTTTATTTAACCTTTATTTAACTAGGCATGTCAGTTAAGAACAAATTCTTATTTACAAGGCAGAGTTCATCTCAGCCTATGCCTCCCTCCAGTCCTCGACTTCTTGGCACTGACGGAAACATGGATCTACACCAGCCAAACCCGGACGAGAGCATCTGGTCAATTGTGCACCGGGATCCCCTATGGGACTCCCCTTACCCATCTGTCTATCGCCTCCTTTGTCCCATGCTGTGATACAGCCTAGATTCAAACCAGGTACTGTAGTGATGCCTCTTGCACTGAGATGCAGTCGGGAGACCAACAACGTTTATATATTGGGATAGGAACAGATCATAGGAACAGATCATAGGAACAGATCATAGGAACAGATCATAGGAACAGATCATTACTACAATTTTCCACGAAAGCAGGATGTCGGGGGCTTTCATTTGTGTTTGGTTTTGCCTGGTGGAGCGGTAATGACAGGGTGTGTGTGTGGGTGTGGGGGGTGTAAGTCCTCTGTGTGTGGTTGTGGGGGGTGTAAGTGTGTGTGTGGGTGTCCAGACCATTTCCGGAGACCTTCTCCCTTACCTCACCTCGCTCATCAACTCATCCCTGACCGTTGGCTACGTCCCTTCCGTCTTCAAGAGGGGAGTCCAAAACTCTTGAACGTGCCGTCCTTGGCCAGCTCTCCCGCTATATCTCTCTGAATGACCTTCTTGATCCAAATCAGTCAGGTTTCAAGACTGATCATTCAAGACTAGTCATTAAAGCAACTGAGACTGCTGCCTCCTCATGATCCTCCTCTCCACCTCCTGGGCACCCGGCGCGGAGGCTGCTCCGCCCAGGGCTCTGTTCTGCTACCTGAGTGTGTGTGTGTGGTTGTGGGGGGTGTAAGTGTGTGTGTGGGTGTGGGGGTGTGCAAGTGTGTGTGTGGTTGTGGGGGGGTGTAAGTGTGTGTGTGGTTGTCCCAGGGGGTGTAAGTGTGTGTGTGGTTGTGGGGGTGTCCAGGCACTTGTCAGTGTGTGTGTGGGTGTGGGGGGTGTCCAAGTGTGTGTGTGGTTGTGTGGGGGGTGTACCTCCAGGTGTGTGTGTGGGTGTGAGGGGGTGTAAGCCCTGGTGTGTGTGGTTGTAAGGGGGGGTTGTAATGTGTGTGTGTGGGTGTGGGGGGTGTAAGACTTAAATGTAATGTAATGTGTGTGTGGTTGTGGGGGGTGTACGTGTGTGTGTGGTTGTAGGGGGTGTAAGTGTGTGTGTGGGTGTGGGGGTGTAAGTGTGTGTGTGGTTGTGGGGGGTGTAAATGTGTGTGTGGTTGTGGGGGGGTGTAAGTGTGTGTGTGGGTGTGGGGGTGTAAGTGTGTGTGTGGTTGTGGGGGGGTGTAAGTGTGTGTGTGGGTGTGGGGGTGTAAGTGTGTGTGTGGTTGTGGGGGTGTAAGTGTGTGTGTGGTTGTGGGGGTGTAAGTGTGTGTGTGGTTGTGGGGGGGGTGTAAGTGTGTGTGTGGTTGTGGGGGTGTAAGTGTGTGTGTGTGTGGGGGGGGGTGTAAGTGTGTGTGTGGTTGTGGGGGTGTAAGTGTGTGTGTGGGTGTGGGAGGTGTAAGTGTGTGTGTGGGTGTGGGAGGTGTAAGTATGTGTGTGGGTGTGGGAGGTGTAAGTGTGTGTGTGTGGGTGTAAGTGTGTGTGCGTGGGTGTGGGAGGTGTAAGTGTGTGTGTGGTTGTGGGGGGTGTAAGTGCGTGTGGGGTTGTGGGGGGTGTAAGTGTGTGTGTGGGTGTGGGAGGTGTAAGTGTGTGTGTGGTTGTGGGGGGTGTAAGTGTGTGTGTGTGGGTGTGGGAGGTGTAAGTGTGTGTGTGTGGGTGTAAGTGTGTGTGCGTGGGTGTGGGAGGTGTAAGTGTGTGTGTGGTTGTGGGGGTGTAAGTGCGTGTGGGGTTGTGGGGGGTGTAAGTGTGTGTGCGTGGGTGTGGGAGGTGTAAGTGTGTGTGTGGGTGTGGGAGGTGTAAGTGTGTGTGTGGTTGTGGGGGGTGTAAGTGTGTGTGTGTGGGTGTGGGAGGTGTAAGTGTGTGTGCGTATGCATATGTGTCTTGGGAGTTCGAAGTTGTGTTTGAAGCAGAGCCCAGTAGCAAAGCATCAGAGCCCGTTTGAGGGGAACACTCCAACAGAATAGTGCTGATGGTGTCTTTTCCGAGGGCCAAGAATTTCAACCCACCACTGCACACAAGGTATAAAACTTATTAGTTGGTGTGTGTGGCGCATCACGTGCCAAACTGAGACCAAATCTGGGTTGTGAATGTGTTATGAAGTCTTTATGTAGGTATCTTTCAGCCAGTTTTACCAAAAAACTTCTCCAGTGTTATTCTTACATCAACTGTTCCTAATACACATTATCAAAACTGTCTGTCTGTCTGTCTGTCTGTCCGTCCGTCCATCCAAGGACATCCAGTCTGTTTTGATGTACTAATCCAAGGCGAATGTTGACAGACCACTCAGTCTGTTTGTCCACTGCTTGAGTCAACCACATACCCAACAGACCCACAGTCAATACACACTGCTGATAGCATTTCAGCTGGGTATTTGGGAGGCAAACAATTAAATGACAGAGCAAACCACCATAGGAATGTGACAAATACTGAAGATGCGTCTGAAATGGCCCCCTGTCCCCTATGTAGTGCACTACTTTTAACCAGGACCCATAACACTCTGGTCAAAAGTAGTGCACTATGTAGGCAATGCGGGGCCATTTATGATACATCCACATTATGTTCAAGGCACCCAATGTGTGCTGAACACAGCAGCAAACATCAGTCAATCACAAGACAAGATAAAGGAGCATTGCAACATATGGCATGTCATATTTTGTTTGTGGGGTAAATGACACACACTATTGGGAAACATAAGACTGTATTGGACAGTGTATAAGCCACTATACAGGTCACTATACACAGCTCAATGAAAAGTCAAGCCCATGTGTATAACATGATGGTTGAAACGTTGAGTTGAGATATTGCTCAGCTGCAGGCAATCCATGAGCCATCCACAGCAGACCTGGGTGACAGTCCATTTGCATGCCTCTAAATGTTCTCTCATGTCTCTCTCTCTGTCATGTCTCTGTTTCTGTCTCTCTCATGTCTCTCTCATGTCTCTCTCATGTCACTCTCCCTCTCATGTTTCTGTATCTCTCATGTCTCGGTCTCTCTCATGTCACTCTCCCTCTCATGTCTCTGTCTCTCTCATGTCTCGGTCTCTCTTATGTCTCTGTCTCTCTCATGTCACTCTCCCTCTCATGTCTCTGTCTCTCACATGTCTCTCTCATGTCTCTCTCTTTCTCATGTCTCTGTCTCTCTCTCATGTCTCTCTCTCATGTCTCTCTCTCATGTCTCTCTCTCATGTCTCTCTCTCATGTCTCTCTCTCATGTCTCTCTCTCATGTCTCTCTCTCTCTCTCATGTCTCTCTCTCTCTCTCTCTCTCTCTCTCTCTCTCTCTCTCTCTCTCTCTCTCTCTCTCTCTCTCTCTCTCTCTCTCTCTCTCATGTCACTCTCCCTCTCATGTCTCTCTCTTTCTCATGTCTCTGTCTTTCTCATGTCTCTGTCTTTCTCATGTCTCTGTCTTTCTCATGTCTCTGTCTCTCTCATGTCTCTCTCTCATGTCTCTCTCTCTCTCATGTCTCTCTCTCTCATGTCTCTCTCTCTCATGTCTCTCTCTCTCATGTCTCTGTCTCGCTCATGTCTCTCTCTCATGTCTCTCTCTCTCTCTCTCTCTCTCTCTCTCTCTCTCTCTCTCTCTCTCTCTCTCT
This sequence comes from Oncorhynchus gorbuscha, assembly GCF_021184085.1. Taxonomy (NCBI): domain Eukaryota; kingdom Metazoa; phylum Chordata; class Actinopteri; order Salmoniformes; family Salmonidae; genus Oncorhynchus; species Oncorhynchus gorbuscha. The sequence continues at coordinate 71,553,453 of NC_060186.1, read as the reverse complement.
CTGTCTCTGTCTCTCTCTCTCTCTCTCATGTCTCTCTCTCTCTCATGTCTCTCCCTCTCATGTCTCTCTCTTTCTCATGTCTCTGTCTTTCTCATGTCTCTGTCTTTCTCATGTCTCTGTCTTTCTCATGTCTCTGTCTCTCTCTCATGTCTCTCTCTCATGTCTCTCTCTCATGTCTCTCTCTCATGTCTCTCTCTCTCTCATGTCCCTCATCTCTCTCTCTCTCTCTAAATATCAAAACAAACTCGAAACCAATTACATTAATTTGGGGACATGTCGAAAAGTCCTATTTAGCTAGCTTGCTGTTGATAGCTAATTTGTCCTGGGATATAAACATTGAGTTGTTATTTTACCTGAAATGCACAAGCTCCTCTACTCCGACAATTAATCCACACATAAAACGGCCAACCAAATCATTTCTAGTCATCTCTCCTCCTTCCAGGCTTGTCATCTTTGAATTTATATGGTGATTGGCATCTACACTTTCATAGTATTACCACGACTACCGGGCAAAACAGTTCGTCTTTCAATCACCCACGTGGGTATAACCAATGAGGAGATGGCACGTGGGTATCTGCTTCTATAAACCAATGAGGAGATGGGAGAGAAAGGGCTTTCAGCTCGATCTGCATCAGAAATAGGAATGACTTCTATTTTAGCCCTTCACAGACGCTCGTTGGCGCATGCGAGCAGTGTGGGTGCAATAATTGAATAACATGGATTTCTAAATGTATTTTGCGACACTCGCGCACGCGACGTGTCCGGTCTGGTCAGCATGTAAGTTGAATGCACTGATGGAAGATGCTCTCAATAAAATCATCTGTTGAATAACCAAAATGTAAATGTACAGATGTACGGTTGCAAAGCATGCTGGGTATTACTCTTTGACCAAGTCTTTGACCAAGCAAAATTGTGTGTCTATGTGTGTGTGTACGTGCGTCTCTGCGAACTACCCCTAGTTGGACTCCATTTAGCAGGGGGCTTGAGCACTAATGAACACTGCCCATCACAGTCACACTCCTCTGAAGGACTACACTCTGTCAGTCTTGGCAACAAATAAGCTGGCTCCTGGCTCTGCTAACGGGTGGGCTGCGTCCATTCCCTGGCCACTCAGTATCCATCTCTCTCTCTGCACCCAGACCCTAGCCTAGTAAACTAGACTGGTAAACTCTCAACAATGGTGAGTGCAGTGTTCAGTATGGTTGAACCAGACTATACCCTGGCACCTCTCTGCAGTACAACACAGAACCATACACCTCTCAATGGATGGAGGATCCATGCTGGACAAAACTTCCAACCCACCCAACTCCTCCAGCGACTGCATTAAACCAGTGCTCTCATCATCATTATGAATTTGCTACAGGAGTACACTTTGTCCTTATTCCCATGTTTTTTCTAATGAGCCCTGGGTTGTTGGGTAATTTGCATGTTATTGCTTGTTATAAAGGCATTCTGTACAAGCCAATATTCATGCTCACCCAGCCACAAATAGAAGGACATTTTCATGCAAAATGTCCCCCTGGCTTGTCTGTATGTTTATATATGGGGGAGAGGAACAGACCATGAAATAACTTTCCACCGAAGTGTGTGTGTGTGTCTGTGTGTCTGTGTGTGTGTGTGTGTGTGTGTGTGTGTGTGTGTGTGTGTGTGTGTGTGTGTGTGTGTGTGTGTGTGTGTGTGTGTGTGTGTGTGTGTGTGTGTGTGTGTGTGTGTGTGTGTGTGTGTGTGTGTGGATGCCTGCATGTGTGTCTTCGGAGTTCTAAGTTGTGTTTGAAGCAGAGCCCAGTAGCAAAGCATCAGAGCCCATTTGAGGGGAACACTCCAACAGAATAGTGCTGATGAGATGTCTTTTCCGCAGAAGAGGCCAATAATTTAAAGTGGGGAAAAACAGCACCGTACACAAGGTCTAACTGTGCTGTCGTCTAAAATAGATCTCTGGGAAGAGCATCAAAAAACAATGACGCAAAACGTACTGCACTGTGAAAAAATATTTGGCTCGTTTCTGATTTTCTCTATTTTTGCAAATCTTTTACACTGAATATTTTCAGATCTTCAACCAAACCTAATATTAGATAAAGGGGAAGGGAGTTTACAAATATACAAAAAAAATGTATACTTTTATTTATTTAATTAACAACACCCACTTCCCCTGTGTGAAAAAGTACATTCAATAACTGGTTGTGCCACATTTAGCTGCAATGACTGCAACCAAATTCTTCCTGTAGTTCTCGAGCAGTTTCTCACATTGCTTTAACTTGCCAACAATTACGGGTTTTCAAGCATCAACTGCTAATTTCAAGTACTGCTGCAACTTCTCAATTGGGATTAGGTCTGGACTTTGAAAAGGCCATTCCAAAACGTCCAAAAAATGTTACTTTTTAACCATTTTCACGTAGATTTGATTGTGTGTTTTAGATCATGGTCTTCCTGCAGGACCCAGCTGCGCTTCAGTTTCAGCTCACAGACTGATGGCCTGACATTCGCCAGTAGAATTCTCTGATACAGAGCAGAATTCATGGTTCCTTCTATTAAGGCAAGTCGTCCAGGTCCTGAGGCAGCAAAGCATCCCCAAACCATCACCCTACTACCACCATGCTTGACCCGTTGGTATGAGGTTCTTACTGTGGAATGAAGTATTTCAATTTTCACAAAACATAAATGGGACCCATCTCATCCAAAAAGGTAAGTTGAAGAACCTGGATGATCACCTGGATGATCATCATCAAGACACTTGGAATACTGTTCTATGGACAGATGAGTCAAAAGTATAACATTTTGGACGACATGCTCTGGGAATGTCGAAACGAGCGGCGGGGGGTTGTAGGAAGTCCGGAAGGGGGCAGGGGGAGCAGGTACCTGACTAGTGGTGACTAATCAGCAGCATGATAGTCTGGGGGTAGAAGCTATTGGCCAGTCTGTTAGATTTAGTCATGGTACTCCTGTATTGCCCACGTCTGTGCTGCCCGTGTGATTGAAACAGGGAGAACAGGCCGCGACTCAGGTGGCTGAGGTCTCTGATCTACTTGGCCTTCCTATGAAACCTGATGTTGAAGGTGTCCTTGAGGGCAGGCAGTGTGCACCCAATGGTGGGTTCGGCTGTGCGTACCACCCTAAGCAGACTCTTGTAGCCAGCGGCGGTGGAGTTGCTGTACCAAGCTGTGATGCAGTCTGACAGTATGCTCTCGATGGTGCTCCTGTAGAACATTGTGAGGGCCCTCGGGGACAGGCCACATTTTTTCAGCCTCCTGAGGTTAAAGAGTCCGTCGTGCCTTCTTCACCACGGTGTCTGTGTGGTTTGACCATTTCATGTCAAAGGAACATTACGTTGATGACTGTCTCCACAGTGGCCCCGTTGTGGTCCCGTCTCCACAGTGGCTCCATTGTGGCCCCGTCTCCACAGTGGCCCTGTTGATGAGGATGGGGGCGTGCCAAGCCTGGTTCTTCCTGAAATCAACAATCAGCTCCTTTGTTTTGCTGATGATGAGGGAGAGGTTATTTATCTGGCACCATGCTGTCAGAGTGCCTACCTCCTCCCTGTAGGCCATCTCGTTGTTGTTGGTAATCTGGCCTACCATTGCCGTGTCATCAGCGAACTTGATGGCAACATGGTGCAGGAGAACAAGGCTGACGTTTTACGTATTCCTAACCAATTGTGTTTTTTTGTTCATTTCTTTGCGTTATTTGTAACTTTTTTTTGTAAAAACTTATTTTGTACATAATATTGCTGCTACTGTCTCTTCTGACCGAAAATAACTTCTGGTCATCAGAACTGAGATTACTCACCACAGATTGGCAGAGTCCTTTTTTTCCTTTAACAAGTCCGACGAGCCCGATGTGAATAATATACTGCTTCCCTGGGAACAGGCCCAGATCCCCATATTTTCCCTGGAGAGAAGGCGCAGAAAAAGTTGCCAGAAGGCGGGCTGCCTTCTGAGAATTCGCAGGTGATCAAATAAACCCCCACTTCCTTCCATTCTGCTAGCAAATGTGCTATCTTTGGAAAATACAATTGATGACCAATGCAGAAGATTAAATTACCAACAGGACATTCCAAACTGTAATATCTTATGCTTCACAGAGTCGTGGCTGAACGACGACATTATCAACATACATCTGGCTGGTTATACGCTGTATCGGCAGGAGAGAACAGTGGCGTCTGGTAAGACAGCGGACTATGTATTTTTTCTAAATGACAGCTGGTGCACGATATCTAAGGAAGTCTCAAGGTTTTGTCTGCCTGAGGTAGAGTATCTCATGATAAGCTGTAGACCACACTATCTACATAGAGAGTTTTCATCTGTATTTTTCGTAGCTGTCTACATACCACCACAGACTGATGCTGGCACTAAGACTGCAATGAAGGAGCTGTATTCCGCCATAAGCAAACAGGAAAACACTCACCCAGATCAGGCACTCCGAGTAACTGGGGACTTTAATGCAGGGAAACTACAATCAGTCTTACCAAAATTATATCAGCATGTTAAATGTGCAACCAGAGGGGGAAAAAAACTCTGGACCACCTTTAATCAACACACAGAGACACATTCAAAGCTTTCGATTGCCCTCCATTTGGCAAATCTGACCATAATTCTATCCTCCTAATTCCTGCTTACAAGAAACAATTTAAGCAGGAAGCACCAGTGACTAGATCAGTAAAAAAGTGGTCAGATGAAGCAGAAGCTAAGCTACAGGACTGTTTTGCTATCACAGACTGGAATATGTACCAGGATTCCTCGGATGGCATTAAGGAGTACACCACATCAGTGATTGGCTTCATCAATAAGCGCATCAATGACGTCATCCCCACAGTGACCGTACGTACATACCCCATCCAGAAGCCATGGATTACAGACAAGATCCGCACTGAGCTAAAGGCTAGACCTGCCGCTTTCTAGGAGCGGGACTCTAACCCGGAAGCTTATAAAAAATCCTGTTATGCCCTCCGACGAACCATCAAACAGGCAAAGCGTCAATACGGGGCTAAGATCGAATCGTACTACACCGGCTCTTACGCTGGTCGTATGTGGCAAGGCTTGCAAACCATTACAGACTACAAAGGGAAGCACAGCCGAGAGCTGCCCAGTGACACGAGCCTACCAGACAAGCTAAACTACTTCTATGCTTGCTTCGAGGCAAATAACACTGAAAAATGCATGAGAGCACCAGCTGTTCCGGACGACTGTGTGATTACACTCTCTGCAGCCAATGTGAGTAAGACAGGTCAACATTAACAAGGCCTCAGGGCCAGAAGGATTACCAGGACTTGTACTGCGAGCATGTGCTGACCAACTGGCAAGTGTCTTCATTGACATTTTCAACCTCTCCCTCTCCGAGTCTGTAATACCAACATGTTTTAAGCAGACCATCATAGTCCCTGTGCCCAAGAACACTAAGGTAACCTGCCTAAATTACTACCGACCCGTAGCACTCACGTATGTAGCCATGAAGGGCTTTGAAAGGCTGGTCATGGCTCACATCAACACCATTATCCCAGACACCCTAGACCCACTCCAATTTGCATACCATCCCAAAAGATCCACATACAGTATGATGCACTCCACACTGCCCTTTCCAACTTGGACAAAAGGAACACTTATGTGAGAATGCTATTCATTTACTACAGCCTAGCGTTCAACAACATAGTGCCATCAAAGCTTATCAAAAAGCTAAGGACCCTGGGACTAAACACTTCCCTCTGCAACTGGATCCTGGTCTTCCTGACGGGCCGCCTCCAGGTGGTAAGGGTAGGTAACAACACATCTGCCATGCTGATCCTCAACACAGGGGCCATTCAGGGGGACATGCTCAGTCCCCTCCTGTACTCCCTGTTCACCCATGACTGCACATCATCATTCAGTTTGCAAATGACATAGCAGTGGTAGGCATGATCACTGACAACGATGAGACAGCCTATACAGTGCCTTGGAAAAGTATTCATCCCCCTTAGTGTTTTTCCAATTTTGTTGCATTATAACCTATAATTTAAATGGATTTTTATTTGGATTTCATGTAATGGACATACACAAAATAGTCCAAATTGGAGAAGTAAAATGAAGAAAAAAAACGTATTTAAAAAAACGTATTTGGTCTTCACCAAAAGGCCTAAGGGAGACTCCCCAAACATATGGAAGGACGTACTAAAATGTAGCTTTTTGGCCATCAAGGAAAACGCTATGTCTGGAGCAAACCCAACACCTCTCAATACCCCGAGAATACAATCCCCACAGTGAAGCGTGGTGGGGACTGCAATATTTCCAAATACAATCGCGGGGAAACATAGTTTGGAAAGCACATGGCTATTGATGTAAAGAGAAGACAATGAAAAGACTCTAATCTATCCTTTAGGAATCAAAATCCTCAACTTGAGAACTTATTGGCAGCAGCGGAGAGCATCGTACATATCCACTGTGAAGAATGGGGACCATATATTAAGACTATTAATGCAATAATAATATTTTTTTCTGCAACACCACAAATTCTTGAAGTTTTACCGTCTCACCACCAGAGGTGCTGCAGAACCTCCAGCACCCCTAATTCCCATGGCTACGCTGTATTGTACTCCGTTGTGGCCACATGTTAGCTGGGCTAGCGCTGTGGCCCTGTGACTGGGCTGGGCAGACACACTGAGACAAATGTGAGGGAGCAGAGGATGACTCATGCCTGCAAGAGGGAGGGAGTGCATGGAGAGAGAGAAAGAGAGAGTAACGTTTACTGTGGATTTGATTGTTTATTTCACTTTTGTTCATTATCTATTTCACTTGCTTTGGCAATTTAAACATATGTTTCCAATGCCAACAAAGCCCTTAAAATAAAATTAATTGAGAGAGAGAGAGAGAGAGAGAGAGAGAGAGAGAGAGAGAGAGAGAGAGAGAGAGAGAGAGAGAGAGAGAGAGAGAGACATGAGAGAGAGAGAGAGAGAAAGAGTGAGGGGTAGAGATAGAGCTAGCAAGCGGGCAGATAGAGAAAGAGACAGAGCCAGCAGGCAGAGCGATAAATAGAGAGAGCACAGGCAGAGAGAGAGAGAGAGAGAGAGAGAGAGAGAGAGAGAGAGAGAGAGAGAGAGAGAGAGAGAGAGAGAGAGAGAGAGAGAGAGAGATAGCAAGCAGATAGAGATAGCAAGCAGATAGATAAAAAGAGAGATAGCAGGCAGATGGAGAAATAGAGAGAGAGCAAGCAGAGAGAGAAATAGAGATAGCAAGCAGAGAGAGAAAGAGAGAGATAGCAAGCAGAGAGAGAAAGAGAGAGATAGCAAGCAGGGAAAGAAAGAGGGAACAAGCAGGCAGAGAGAGAAAGAGGGAACAAACAGGCAGAGAGAGAAAGAGGGAACAAACAGACAGAGAGAGAAAGAGGGAGCAAGCAGGCAGAGAGAGAAAGAGAAGGATCTAGCAGGCAGAGAGAGTAATATAGAGAGCGAGCAGGCAGAGAGAGAAAGAGAAGGATCTAGCAGGCAGAGAGAGTAATATAGAGAGCGAGCAGGCAGAGAGAGTAATATAGAGAGCGAGCAGGCAGAGAGAGAAAGAGAGGGAACCTATACAGTATGAACAAGAAAGTGATGAATGAATGGCAACTATTAATAGCATATGCATATGCAGTATGATAAACAGTAGCAGCAGCGTAAAAGAGGGCTTGGGGGGGTCACACAATGCAAATTGTCCGGGTAGCCATTTGATTACCTGTTCAGGAGTCTTATGGCTTGGGGGTAAAAACTGTTGAGAAGCCTTTTGGTCCTAGACTTGGCACTCTGGTACCGCTTGCCTTGCGGTAGTAGAGAGAACAGTCTATGACTGGGGTGGCTGAGGTCTTTCACAATTTTTAGGGCCTTCCTCTGACACCGGCTGGTGTAGAGTTCCTGGATGGCAAGCAGCTTAGCCCCAGTGATGTGCTGGGCCGTACGCACTACCCTCTGGAGTACCTTGCGGTCGGAGGCTGAGAAAATGCCGTAACAGGCAGTGATGTAACCATTCATGCTCTCGATGTTGCAGCTGTAGAACCTTTTGAGGATCTCAGGACCCATGCCAAATCTTTAGTTTCCTGAGAGGGAATAGGCTTTGTCATTCCCTCTTCACGACGGTCTTGGTGTGTTTGGACCATTCTAGTTTGTTGGTGATGTGGACACCAAGGTACTTGAAGCTCTCAACATGCTCCACTACAGCCCCGTCGATGACAATGGGGGTGTACTCGGTTCTCCTTTTCCTGTAGTCCACAATCATCTCCTCATCTCCATCACCCGGCCAGTTCTCTGACCTCCTCCCTATAGGTTGTCTCGTTGTTTTCGGTGATCAGGCCTACCACTGTTGTGTCATGTGCAAACTTAATGATGGTGTTGGAGTTGTGCCTGGCCATGCAGTTGTGGGTGAACAGGGAGTACAGGAGGGGAACTAAGCACACACCCCTTGGGGGCTCCAGTGTTGAGGATCAGTGTGGCAGATGTGTTGCTACCTACGCTCACCATCTGGGGGAGGCCCGTCAAGAAGTCCAGGATCCAGTTGCAGAGGGAGGTGTTTAGTCCCAGGATCATTAGCTTAGTGATGAGCTTTGAGGGTGTTGAACACTGAGCTGTAGTCAATGAATAGCATTCTCACATAAGTGTTCCTTTTGTTCAGGTGGGAAAGGGAAGTGTGGAGTGCAATAGAGATTGCATCATCTGTGAATCTGTTTGGCTGGTATGCATATTGGAGTGGGTCTAGGGTTTCTGGGATAATGGTGTTGATGTGAGCCATGACCAGCCTTTCAAAGCACTTCATGGCTACGGACGTGAGTACTACGTCTCTGTAGTCATTTAGGCAGGTTTCCTTAGTGTTCTTGGGCACAGGGACTGGTATTGGTATTACAGACTCAATCAGGGACAAGTTGAAAATGTCAGTGAAGACACCAGCCAGTTGGTCAGCACATGCCCGGAGCACACGTCCTGGTAATCCATCTGGCCCCACAGCCTTGTATATGTTGACCTGTTTAAAGGTCTTCCTCTCGTCGGCTACGGAGAGCGTGATCACACAGTCGTCCGGAACAGCTGGTGCTGTCATGCATGCCTCAGTGTTGCTTGCCTTGAAGCGAGCATTGAAATGATTTAGCTCGTCTGGTAGGCTCGTGTCACTGGGCAGCTCATGGCTGTGCTTCCCTTTGTGGTCTGTAATATTTTGCAAGCCCTGCCACATAAGACGAGCATCGGAGCCGGTGTAGTATGATTCAATCTTAGCCCTGTATTGACGCTTTGCCTGTTTGATGGTTCGTCGCAGGGCATAGCGGGATTTCTTGTCAGCTTCCGGGTTAGAGTCCTGCACCTTAAAAGCGGCAGCTCTGCCCTTTAGTTCAGTGCGAATGTTGCCTGTAATTCATGGCTTCTGGTTAGGGTATGTACGTGGGGACGACATCCTCAATGCACTTATTGATGAAGCCAGTAACTGATGTGGTGTACTCCTCAATGCCATCGGAAGAATCCCGGAACAAGTTCCAGTCTGTGATAGCAAAACAGTCCTGCAGTTTAGCATCTGCTTCATCTGACCACTTTTTATAGACCGAGTCACAGGTGCTTCCTGCTTTAATTTTTTATTGTAAGCAGGAATCAGAAGGATAGAGTTGTGGTTGGATTTACCAAATGGAGGGCGAGGGAGAGCTCTACCCATCTCTGTATGTGGAGTACAGGTGATCTAGAATTGTTGTCCCTATGGTTGCCAATTTAACATGTTGATAGAAATTTGGTAGAACTGATTTAAGTTTCCCTGCATTAAAGTCACCAGCCACTAGGAGTGCCGCCTCTGGGTATGTGGTTTCCTGTTGGCTTATTTCCTTATACAGCTGACAGAGTGTGGTCTTACTGCCGGCATCTGTCTGTGGTGGTAATTAAACAGCCACGAAAAGTATAGCTGAAAACTTTCTAGGCAAATAGTGTGGCCTGCAATTTATCACAATATACTCGACTTCAGATGAGCAAAATCTAGAGACTTCGTTGTTTACAAATATGCACAGACCCCCCCTCTTTTTACCGGAGTGTGCTGTTCTGTCCTGCCGGTACAGTTTTTGATGTCCCGTTGGTAGGATATTCGTGATCGTACCAAGTCTAATTTATTGTCCATTGATTGCACGTTGGCGAGTAACATTGACGGTAACGGCAGCTTTCCCACTCGCCTTCTGCGGGTCCGGACGAGGCATCCCGCTTTATCTCCCCTGTACCTGCGTTTCTTCCTCTTGCATATAACAGGGATGTTGGGAGAATGTCCTGTGCGTCTTGCTTGTTGAAGAAGAAATCTTTGTCTAATCCGAGGTGAGTGATCTCTGTCCTGATATCCAGAAGCTCTTTGTCTAATCCGAGGTAGTGATCACTGTCCTGATATCCAGAAGATCTTTGTCTAATCCGAGGTAGTGATCACTGTCCTGATATCCAGAAGATCTTTGTCTAATCCGAGGTGAGTGATCGCTGTCCTGATATCCAGAAGATCTTTGTCTAATCCGAGGTGAGTGATCGCTGTCCTGATATCCAGAAGATCTTTGTCTAATCCGAGGTGAGTGATCGCTGTCCTGATATCCAGAAGATCTTTGTCTAATCCGAGGTGAGTGATCCCTGTCCTGATATCCAGAAGATCGTTGTCTAATCCGTGGTGAGTGATCGCTGTCCTGATATCCAGAAGATCTTTGTCTAATCCGAGGTGAGTAATCGCTGTCCTGATATCCAGAAGCTCTTTTCTGCCGTAAAATACGGTTGCAGAAACATTATGTACAAAATAAGTTACAAATAACGTGAAAAAAAACACAATAGCACAATTGGTTTGGGCGCCTGTCAAACTGCTGCCATTTCTTCCGGCGCCATTTTATTTAGTTCTATTACTTTTCGTTACTTCATTTGATTTAAAAAAAAACATTTAATGTTCGTTTGACTGTTGGAGGGAGCAAGGTGCTCTACCAAAGAAAGGCTACTTACCAACTCAGGTTGGAGCTGCTTTCCTGAGCTAGTCTAAAGGTGCTGTGCTATCATATGGGCTACTTAATTAGCCATGTAGACTGTCATCGAAAGAGCTGTACATATTTCCTATCTATCTATCTATCGAGAGAGAGAGAAAGAGAGAGAGAGCATTGGTTACTGGTTAACCACAAGAGCGTGTTTGTGTGCTAGCATACGCATATCTGAGTCTGCATCTGTGTAGATCTCACAGCTGATTCAGGCAACTCATGAGAGCACATGCTGAAATGAGAGAATAAGAGATAGTGAGAATGAAAAGGGTATGATAGACAATGAGAGATAGTAATGATGAAGGGGGGCAGGGCAGTGAAAGTGTGACTGCATAATCTATCCCATTCTCTGCCTCTGGGGAGTCTCTTACTCAGTATTATATCAGGGTATCAGCTTTTCACCTGAAGGTTAAGCCTGGGGTTAGTAGATTAGAGCAGGTATCACAGCCTGGGGTTAGTAGGTTAGAGACGGTCTCACAGCCTGGGGTGAGTAGATTAGAGCAGGTCTCACAGCCTGGGGTTAGTAGGTTAGAGCAGGTATCACAGCCTGGGGTTAGTAGATTAGAGCAGGTCTCACAGCCTGGGGTTAGTAGGTTAGAGCAGGTATCACAGCCTGGGGTTAGTAGGTTAGAGACGGTCTCACAGCCTGGGGTGAGTAGATTAGAGCAGGTCTCACAGCCTGGGGTTAGGATTGGTTAGAGCAGGTCACACAGCCTAGGGTTACGTTGGGTTATAGCCTATAGCCCATCAGGAGATCAGAGACTCAGCCAGGCTACCAGAACATACACACACATTAACACACCCTCCAGTCCCTACCAACACCGCTCTAGCATTCTCAAATGTTGACTGGAGCTAGGTGTATCTGGGTTAGGTACATTACCCCAGCACAGACAAGAGAAACAGTTTGGACACACAGTCAGTCAGTGATAATCAGCACAGCAGTGAAATGCTGTATCCCTGATATGAAACAACACATTTCTCCACATCTGCAGGGGGAAAATCTCCAGCTATGATGGAGTATGATAAACTGGGGGTCGTGTACAGGATCAACACACCATTAACTTTGTTCCATTGCAAGGAATGCTGGGAGTCTGGGATGGAAGAGAAGACACATACATTGGCTGACACTCAAACACACACGGCAGGAACACACACACACACAGACAAAAACGCACACACAGGAATGACAGGAAAGGTAAAACAAACTGAGGCGCTGCCTTCCTGGGTAGATGAGAGAAGATAAGACATCACAGGATAAATTTGTTTTATCAGGAGACTCAGAGGCCAAGCAGGGAAGGGAGGAGCAGAAAGGATGAAAAGGGGAGAAAGAGGGAAAGTCTAGAGGAGTGTGAATGTTAACTCTTTCTCTCTCTCTCTGTTTGTGAGACTCGGGGATGAGAGGGAGGATTATGTAACATCCCATTTAGAGGGTTCATGAAAAATATATAATGGGAAATGAAGATAATATAGGATTGGTAGCAGCATACAGAGCTCACGAATAGGGCTGTTGCGGTGATCGTGTTACTGCCACACTGACGGTCACAAGTTGTGAAGGCAGTCAAATTCCACATGACAGTTTAGTCACAGCAATTAGGCTTCTCCAAGCTCTGATGCTGCTGATGGTCATTAGTAGTCTACCAAACTTCCTAACTGCCTGGTACTCAGCACTCTATTGTCGCTCTAATCAATCTGACATCAATGCAAACATATTCTTTCTATAGGCTAGGCCTACTATATTTTTTTCTGAACTTTCATAATATTAAGCACATTGCTTCTCTTTACAACAGGAGCATAGCCTACCTGGCTGGCATGAAGATAAACCACGGGGAAAAGCGTCCTCATAGATTACATGTATTTTTTCCCCTGCTTCGATACAGCTGCATGATAATGGTCCATTCTAAATCCAAACTAATGTCACACATATTATTTAATATATGTAAATTCAAGATTAAAACAAGAATAGTCTGATGGGTGACAATTCTAGGCTATCACTTGTGAATTATATATTGTCATTTGTGAATGATGCCCAGCATAAGAAACAATGCCTTTTTTTAATCATAGTCGCACACCTCTTGTAGCCTAGCCCATAGGTATAAGAGCACAAGGCGAGACCCACATGTAGACACAAGGGGCAGATGGTTAAGCTCCGATGGTTATTATAACAAAGGAGGGAGGCAAAGGCAGGTCGGGGACAGGCGAGAGTTTATAGACCAGGTCAGAGTCCAAACAGTACCAGACAATAGGCAGTCTCGAGGTCAGGCCAGGCAGAGGTCAGAAACCAGATCCGAGTCCAAAACAGAACAAGGAGATAGGCAGGTTGGTAGTCAGAACAGGCAGAGTGGTCAGGCAGGCGGCTTCAGAATCAGGAAAGGCAAGGGTCAAAACCAGGAGGATTGGAAACAAACAAAGACTGGGGGAAAAATAGGAGCAAAGAAGAACGCTGGTTGACTTGGCAAACAAGACGAACTGGGACAGAGAGACAGATAACACAGGGATGTATACACCGGGGATAACAAGCAACACCTGGAGGGGGTGGAGACAATCACAAGGACAGGTGAACCAGATCAGCGTATGACAATAGGCCTATATGTTTTAATAAGGTTTGTATCACAACTAAAGTGGCCAAATAACTTGAGCAAAATGAAATCAGCTTTACAAGGGGTGTAGAGTCTACGCAGCTTGTGCGTTTCAAGTTTGGGGAAGATCATTTTCGCCATTAAAATGCACCTTTAAAGTAAAAGCATTATATGCATAATTGCATTTTAAGGTCACGTTTGATAATGGTGTTTTCTACAAATGGAACATTCACGCTTATAGCCTACTGCCATATGTGCATTGCTGCGCTTATAATGGGAAGAAAGCCTAATAGTTTATCAATGTTTTAAGCTACATTTTCTGATCTGTCACATCAGCCACATTGCACATTTTGATGCTAGTGGTTGTATTAACTTGGGATCTATCGCACCCTACAACTGTCCCAGACCATGTTTAGAATATTTATTTATCTCACATAATAGAATAGGTCAACTTTTGTACTATGGGGGATAGTAGAATGACACAGGTTAGTGCTTTTGCTGTTCGTTAGGCCTACTCATCCGGTACTCATCTTGAACAGTTCTTCCAATATCTTCAATGTGCACCTCGGAATTAGATAGGGACGTGCGCAGTTGCGGGCGGCAGGGAAGCCTAGTGGTTAGAGCGTTGGACTAGTAACCGGAAGGTTGCAAGTTCACACCCCCGAGCTGACAAGGTTCAAATCTGTCGTTCTGGCTACCGAACAGGCAGTTAACCCACTGTTCCTAGGCCGTCATTGAAAATAAGAATTTGTTCTTAACTGACTTGCCTAGTTAAATAAAGGTAAAATAAAATAAGAAAATAAAAAACAGCCACAAAGGAGATGCCACCGTGAAATTCGAGGCATTATCAAAGTGTGAATGAGAGACTATTGGAGTGTGTACAGCCTGCACAAAAAACAAAGCAGAGCTCATGTCTGTCAAGCAACTTTTCAAATCATCATTACAGTCTCATCATGCAGCCTTACAATGTATTAAAACTCAAAACATATAGCCCAACGTTTGTATAACAACTAAAGTTACATTAAAAACTCTAAATTAAGCATCTGGAGTACCTATTACTTTGTTAACTGCTCAACGCAGAACAGCTGCATGTGCGCACTCCCTCAAATCATATGGAGAAAATATTTATATTTTATTCAGCTTTGTTCAATTGTATTCTTCATATAAATCATATTTTGTATATATTTTTATTTATCCTTTATTTAACAAGGTAGGCCAGCTCAGAACAAGTTCTCATTTACAACTGCGACATGACCAAGATAAAGCAAAGCAGAGCCACAAAAACAACAACACAGAGTTACACATAGGATAAACAAACATACAGTCAATAACACAATAGAAAAATTGATATACAGTGTGTGCAAATGTAGTCAGATTAGAGAGGTAAGGCAATAAATAGGCCATAGTGGCAAAATAATTACAATTTAGCATTAACACTGGAGTGATAGATGTGCAGATGATGATGTGCAAGTAGAGATACTTGGGGGTAGGGGGCCTAGTGGTTAGAGTGTTGGACTAGGTACTGAAAGTTTGCAAGATCAAATCCCTGAGCTGACAAGGTAAACATCTGGCATTCTGCCCCTGAACAAGGCAGTTAACACTCTGTTCCCACTAAAAATAAGAATTTGTTCCTAACTGACTTGCCTAGTTAGAGCTAGGCGTCTCGCAAGCAGGACAACTTCCTGTGAAATGGGGGGGCGCCCAATTTAAATAAATAATCATAAAAATTATGGAATTTAAACATTTAGGTACATATGTGTCTTATATCGGTTGAAAGCTTAAATTCTTGTTAATCTAACTGCACTGTCTGATTTATAGTAGCTATTACAGCGAAAACATGCCATGCGATTGCTTGAGGACGGCGCCCCACATAAAATATTTTTCCACCGGCACAGGTTTTCATAAATTCACAAATAGCGATTAAATATTCACTTACTTTTTGAAAATCTTCATCTGGTTTGTCATCCAAAGTGTCCCAGCTATAACATGTAGTGTTGTTTTGTTAGATAAAATCTGTTTAGGTGGTGCCATCGATTTGAGTAATCTAACACGTCAAAATACGTTTCTATTGACTCTGCAGATACCCTCAAATGTAACCAAACTATAATATTTCTTACTTAACGTACTTCTTACGTATGTTCAATAGGAAACTGATTTTAGCAGGTGTGTCCTGTCTTCATGGCAAACACAAATTTCCAAGACTGTGTCCCTGTACTAAAACTGATATTTCTTATTCGTTTTTGAAGTTACAAGCCTGAAACCTTGAACATAGACTGCTGACACGCTGTGGAAGCCATAGGAATTGCATCCAGGGAGCTAATTTTCAGTTGGACCTTATACTTGCCATTGTAAGAGGACGGTCTCTAAAAAAAAAATCTTGTTGGTTTTTCTTTGGATTTTCTCCTACCATATCTATTGTGTTACATTCTCCTACATTATGTCAACATTTACAAGCTTCAACGTGTTTTCTTTCCAATGGTACCAATTGTAGACATATCCTGGCTTCAGGGCCTGAGCAACAGGCAGGTTATTTTGGGCACGTCTTTCAGGCTGAAATTAAGGGGGAAAAAGGGGCCTAGCCCTAAGAAGATTTATTAAATAAAGGTAAAATTGATCTTTTTAAATAGTGGGGTGCGAAAGAGCAAACAAATAACAATATAGGGATGGGGAAGTTGGGTGGGCTATTTACAGATGGGGTGTGTACAGGTGCAGTGATCAGTAAGCTGCTCTGACAGCTGATGCTTATTGTTAGTGAGGGAGATGAGATATAAGACTCCAGCTTCAGTGACTTTTGCAAGTCGTTCCAATCATTGGCAGCAGAGAATTGGAAGGAAAGGTGGCCAAAGTAGGAGTTGGTTTTGGGGATGACCAGTGAAATATACCTGCTGGAGCACGTGCTACGGGTGGGTGCTGCTATTGTGACCAGTGAGCTGAGATAAGGCGGAGCTTTACCTAGCAAAGACTTATAGATGACCTGGAGCAAGTGGGTTTATGAAGCGAGGGCCAGCCAACGAGAGCATACAGATTGCAGTGGTGGGTAGTATATGGGGATTTGGTGACAAAACGGATGGCACTGTGAAAGACTACATCCAATTTGCTGAGTAGAGTGTCAGAGGCTATTTTGTAAATGGCATCGCCAAAGTCAAGGATCGGTAGGATAGTCAGTTTTACGCGGGTATGTTTGGCAGCATGAGTGAAGGAGGCTTTGTTTTGCGAAATAGGAAGCTGATTCAATATTTAATTTTGGATTGGAGATGCTTAATGTGACCAGCTCGGAAACAAGATTGCATAGCTGAGAAGGTAGCTGGAATTCAAAATGGTTTGTTAATGATTCGAAATCCATTTTTTTACTTTGCTTTTGAAGACTTTAGAAAGGCAGGGCAGGATGGATATCGGTCTGTAACTGTCACGATCTGACCTTAGCTCTGTTATTATATCTTTGTTTTAGTATGGTCAGGGCGTGAGTTGGGTGGGCAGTCTGTTTGTTTTTTTATGTTGGTTTTTCAGTTCGGCCTAGTATGGTTCTCAATCAGAGGCAGCAGTCAATTGTTGTCCCTGATTGAGAATCATACTTAGGTAGCCTGGGTTTCACTTTTGGGTTGTAGGTGTTTGTTTTCTGTGTGAGTGTTTGGTCCACACGGTACTGTTTTCAGTTTTGTATATTCATGTCATCGGTTGTTGTTTTGTTCGAGTGTTCTATTGTCTTTATTAAAAAACATTATGGACACTTACCACACTGCGCTTTGGTACTCCGATCCTTCTCACTACTCCTCCTCAGAAGAGGAGGACGATAACCCTTACATTAACAGTTTGGGTCTAGAGTGTCTCCCCCTTTGAAGAGGGGGATGACCGCGGCAGCTTTCCCAATCTTTAGGGATCTCAGACAATACGAAAGAGGTTAAACAGGCTAGTGATAGGGTTTGCAACAATTGCAGCAGATAATTTTAGAGAGGGTCCATATTATCTAGCCCTGCTGATTTGTAGGGGTCCAGATTTTGCAGCTCTTTCAGAAAGCTGTTGGCCGGGGTAGGGGTAGCCAGGTGGAAAGCATGGCCGACCGTAGAAAAATCCTTATTGATAATTCTTGATTATCGTAGATAATAAGACAAGGATACCCGGGCCAGGTCGATTAGAAAGGCCTGCTCACTGAAGTATTTTAGTGAGCGTTTTAAAGTATTGAGGGGTAGGATGGCCGGGGTGTGAAACATATCCCAGTTTAGGTCACCTAACAGTACGAACTCTGAAGATAGATGGCGGGGCAATCAATTTGCTTATGGTGTCCAGGGCACAGCTGGGTGCTGAAGGGGATCTATAACAAGTGGCAACGGTGAGAGACTTATTTCTGGAAAGGTGGATTTTTAAAAGTAGAAGCTCAAACTGTTTGGGCTCAGACTTGGATAGTAAGACAGAAATCTGCAGGCTATCTCTGCAGTAAATTGCAACTTCGGCCCCTTTGGCAGTTCTATCTGGATGGAAAATGTTGTAGTTAGGGGATGGATTTTTCAGAATTTTTGGTGTCCTTCCTAATCCACAATTCAGACACATCAAGGACATCAGGGTTGGCGGAGTGTGCTAAAGCAGTGAATAAAACAAACTTAGGTAGGAGGCTTCTAACATGCATGAAACCAAGGCCTTTACGGTTACAGAAGTCAACAAATGAGAGCGTCTGGGGAATAGGTGTAGTACAGGGGGCTACAGAGCCTAGGTTAGCCTCTACATCACCAGAGGAAAAGAGGAGGAGTAGGATAAGGGTATAAGAACTGGTCGTCTAGTGTGTTCGGAACAGAGAGCTAAAGGAGCAGGTTTCTGGGCACGGAAGAATAGATTCAAGGCATAATGTACAGACAAGGGAATGGTA
This sequence comes from Oncorhynchus gorbuscha, assembly GCF_021184085.1. Lineage (NCBI taxonomy): Eukaryota > Metazoa > Chordata > Actinopteri > Salmoniformes > Salmonidae > Oncorhynchus > Oncorhynchus gorbuscha. The sequence goes on along the minus strand of NC_060186.1, from coordinate 71,535,075 downwards.
GGGTGTGAATACTGTGGAGGTAAACCTAATGACAATGAGAGAGGTTTTGTCTCTAGAGACATCATTTAGACCAGGTGAGGTCACCCCATGTGTGGGAGGTGAAACAAAAGGGCTAGCTAAGGCATATTGAGCAGGGCTGGAGGCTCTACAGTGAAATAAGACAATAATCACTAACCAAGACCGTAATGGAAAAGACATATTGATATTAGCGAGAGGCATGCGTAGCCGAGTGATCATAGGGACCAGTGGGTAGCTAGGCAAGCTGGAGACAGCAGGCCGGGGCTGGCAGGCCGGGGCTAGCAGGCCGAGGCTAGCAGGCCGGGGGCAGCTAGCATGCCGGGGCTAGCAGAAGTGCCTTAGTGGGATGTCGCGACAGAAGAAGTGTGTTGTAAACCCCACGGACGGTTACGTCGGCAGACCAGTCGTATTGGATCGGCAGGGCTCCGTGTAGGCAGTAAAAGGGTCCAAGCCAATAGGTATTGTAGCTCAAGCAATTGGCTGATGGTCCTCTTCTGCTAACAGCCATACACGCTACAGAACTGGGCTTTTCATCATGCTGTGGAGATGTTTTTCATCGGCAGGGACTGGGAAACTGGTCAGAATTTAAGGAATGATGGATGCCTTGAAGAATGGGCAAAAATCCCAGTGGCTAGATGTGCCAAGCTTAGAGACATACCCAAAGAGACTTGCAGCTGTAATTTCTGCAAAAGGTGGCTCCATAAACTATTGAGTTTGGGGGGGTGAGTAGTTATGCATGCACAAGTTTTCAGTTTTTTTGTCTTATTTCTTGTTTGTGTAACAAGAAAATATATTTTGCATCTTCAAAGTGGTAGGCATGTTGTGTAAATCAAATGATACAAACCACCTCCAAAAAATCTATTTTAATTCCAGTTTGTAAGGCAACAAAATAGGAAAAATGCGAAGGGGGGTGAATACTTTCGCAAGCCACTGTACTGGGCATATCGGCCAGGCCACAAGCCATTAAAAATCCTCAGCAGACTGTGTGTGTACTTACTGTACATGCATGAGTGTGTGTGTCTGTGTACGTGTATGTACAGTATATCACAAAAGTGAGTACTCCCCTCACATTTTTGTAAGTATTTGAGTATATCTTTTCATGTGACAACACTGAAGAAATGAAACTTTTCTACAATGTAACGTAGTGAGTGTACAGCTTGTATAACAGTGTAAATTTGCTGTCCCCTCAAAATAACTCAACACACAGCCATTAATGTCTAAACCGCTGGCAACAAAAGTGAGTACACCCCTAAGTGAAAATGTCCAAATTGGGCCCAATTAGCCATTTTCCCTCCCCGGTGTCATGTGACTCGTTAGTGTTACAAGGTCTCAGGTGTGAATGGGGAGCAGGTGTGTTAAATTTGGTGTCATTGCTCTCACACTCCCTCATACTGACTGGTCACTGGAAGTTCAACATGGCACCTCGTGGCAAAGAACTCTGAGGATCTGAAAAAAATAATTGCTGCTTTACATAAAGATGGCCTGGGCTATAAGAAGATTGCCAGAACCCTGAAACTGAGCTGCTGCACAGTAGCCAAGACCATACAGCGGTTTAACTGGACAAGTTCCACTCAGAACAGGCCTTGCCATGGTCGACCAAAGAAGTTGAGTGCACGTGCTCAGCGTCATATTCAGAGGTTGTCTTGGGGAAGTAGACGTATGAGTGCTGCCAGCATTGCTGCAGAGGTTGAATGGGTGGGGGGGTCAGCTTGTCAGTGCTCAGAGCATACGCCGTACACTGCATCAAATTGGTCTGCATGGCTGTCATCCCAGAAGAATGCCTCTTCTAAAGATGATGCACAAGAAAGCCAGATGACAAGTAGACTAAGGACATAGATTACTGGAACCATGTCCTATGGTCTGATGAGACCAAGATAAACTTATTTGGTTCAGATGGTGTCAAGCGTGTGTGGCGGCAACCAGGTGAGGAGTACAAAGACCAGTGTGTCTTGCCTACAGTCAAGCATGGTGGTGGGAGTGTCATGGTCTGGGGCTGCATGAGTGAGCTAGAGTTCATTGACACTAGTGAGCTACAGTTCATTGAGTGAATGCCAACATGTACTGTGACATACTGAAGCAGAGCATGATCCCCTCCCTTCGGAGACTGGGCTGCAGGGCAGTATTCCAACATGATAACGACCCCAAACACACCTCCAAGACGACCACTGCCTTGCTAAGGAAGCTGAGGGTAAAGGTGATGGATTGGCCAAGCATGTCTCCAGACCTAAACCCTATTGAGCATCTTTTATTTTAATTTTTAAAAAAAAATTATTTTACCTTTATTTAACCAGGCATGTCAGTTAAGAACACATTCTTATTTTCAATGAAGGCCTGGGAACAGTCGGTTAACTGCCTGTTCAGGGGCAGAACGACAGATTTGTACCTTGTCAGCTCGGGGTTTGAACTCGCAACCTTCCGGTTACTAGTCCAACGCTCTAACCACTAGGCGGAGTGGTGCTACGCTGTGGTGCATCCTCAAATGGAAGGTGGAGGAGTGCAAGGTCTATAACATCCACCAGCTCCGTGATGTCATCATGGAGGAGTGGAAGAGGACTCCAGTGGCAACCTGTGAAGCTCTGGTGAACTCCATGCCCAAGAGGGTTAAGGCAGTGCTGGAAAATGATGGTGGCCACACAAAATATTGACACTTTAGGCCCCCAATTTGGACATTTTCACTTAGGGGTGTACTCACTTTTGTGTGTTGAGTTACTTTGAGGGGACAGCAAATTTACACTGTTATACAAGCTGTACACTCACTACTTTACATTGTAGCAAAGTGTCATTTCTTCAGTGTTGTCACATGAAAAGATATACTCAAATATTTACAAAAATGTGAGGGGTGTACTCACTTTTGTGATATACTGTAGGTGTGTAGCAAGACTTTACTGACTGTTAGTCTCCAGCAGACGCTCACTGTCAGTAGTCGGGCTATTCATTTAGAGGCCTGAAATTCCTTTTCCACGGCTCTGCCACTGTTTGCTTAAGAGGCTTTTAGATTGCTTTCAGTGGGCCTGACTGCAGCAAACACACACACACTAAGACACACACACGAAAACACACACAGCTGCATAGTCACGCAGTTACACACACACACACACACACACACACACACACACACACACACACACACACACACACACACACACACACACACACACACACACACACACACACACACACACACACACACACACACACACACACACACACACACACACACACACACAGCTGACATTTCATCTCTCAGTGCATCATCTTCAGATTACCAAACATATTAGTTAAGCACTGCCAAGTATCCTTTTATTATTCTGCCTAATCTCTTCTGCCCACATCCATCTATGCCTCCTCTCCTCCTCCTTCTCCCTCGCTGCTCTCTTTCAGCTGAGTCGGCAGACATGTTGTCGCTTCCTCTTACACGCTCTCTCATGTTGTCTCTGCCCCCCCCACACACCCCCAAGGAGCCTTGTTGCCCCGCCGGGCTGTAGATTTCATTAAGCGCCCACTGAGAGGCATAGACTAGTGTTCCATCAGCAGCAGCATGCCCGCCTGGCGCTCAATGAGCAACAGTGACCCACCTATACATTAGCCTGAAGGACAGCGCTAACCGCTAGCTAGCCGAACAGTAGGAGAACAGGCACTCTGGGGTTGGGTGGACACCCACTGTGGGGGGTATGACAGACTAAGGGCTAACGCTGGGACTCCGAATGGGGGTCCTCCCAGAAGAGATCAGCCTCTCAGGCGGGCGATGACATTAGCTGCCTGCCCACGCCTGCTAATCCCAGTTAAGATGAGCCAAAGCAGAGTCGGGTCCAGTGTTAGCGGAATTAAAACTAAAGCCGGCGCTCTGTTGTTATGTTAATCACGCAATAGAACACAATCATGATCCACAGGGGTAGCAACGTTACCACTGTGATAAACATTGCTCGAAACATCGCTGGAGCGCGCCTCAATTAAGGCGCGGATGGATGGATGGATTCCGAGCGAGAGCAACAAAGAGGAGGTTTCAGTTTTTCCTTCTATATATGTGTTCTAATGGGAAATGGTGTACATGCACTGAAGAAAAATGTAAATGCAACATCAAATCAAATTTGACTTGTTACATGCTCCAAATACAACAGGTAGACCTTACCGTGAAATGCTTATGTAAGGCCCTTAACCAACAATTCAGTTCATGAAAGAGTTAAGAAAATATTTACTAAATGAACTAAATTGAAAAGAGTAAAAGAAAAAGAAATAGTAACACAAAAATAACGAGGCTGTATACGGGGGTACCGGTACCGAGTCAATGTATCGGGGTACAGGTTAGTCAAGTTATTATGTACATGGAGGTAGGAGTAAAGTGACAATGCATAGATAATAAACAGCAAGTACCAGTCGTGTAAAAACAAAGGGAGGCGTGTCAATGTAAATAGTCCGGGTGGCCATTTGATTAAATGTTCAGCAGTCTTATTGCTTGAGGGTAGAAGCTGTTAAAAAGCCTTTTGGTCCTAGACTTGGCGCTCCGGTACCGGTTGCTATGTGGTAGCAGAGAGAACAGTCTATGACAACATGCAACAATTGCAAGGATTTTGCAGTTCATTTAAGGAAATCAGTCAATTGAAATAATTGCATTAGGCCTTAATCTATGGATTTCAAATCACTGAGAATACAGATACAATACAATACCAAAAGTATGTGGACGCCTGCACGTCGAACATCTCATTCCAAAATCATGGGCATTAATATGGAGTTGGTCCCCCCTTTGCTGCTATAACAGCCTCCACTCTTCTGAGAAGGTCTCTACTAGATGTTGGAACATTGCTGCTGGGACTTGCTTCCATTCAGCCACAAGATCATTAATGAGGTCAGGCACTGATGTTGGGTGATTAGGCCTGGCTTGCAATCTGCATTCCAATTCATCCCAAAGATGAGGTCAGGGCTCAGTGCAGGCTTGTCAAGTTCTTCCATACAGATCTCGACAAACCATTTCTGTTTGGACCTCGCTTTGTGCACAGGGGAATTGTCATGCTTAAACAGGAAAGCACCTTCCCCAAACTCTAGCCACGAAGCTAGAAGTACATAATCGTCCTGAATGACTTAGTATGCTGTAGCCGGCAGACCTGGGCAACTCCAGTCCTCGGGGGCCTGATTGGTGTCACACTTTTGCCCCAGACCCAGCTAACACACCTGACTCCAATAATCAACTAATCATGATCTTCAGTTAAACATGCAATTAGTTTAAATTAGGTGTGTTTTCTAGGGAGGTGGGGAAAGTGTGACACCAATCAGGCCCCCAAGGACTGGAATTGCACAGCCCTGTGTAGCATTAAGATTTCCCTTCACTGGAACTAAGAGGCCTAGCCTGAACCATGAAAAACAGCCCCAGACCATTTTTCCTCCTCCACCAAACTTTACAGTTGACACTATGAATTTGGGCAGGTAGCGTTCTCCTGGCATCTGCCAATTTCAGATTTGTCAAACGGACTGCTAGATGGTGAAGCGTGATTCATCACTCCAGAGAAAGTGTTTCCACTGCTCCAGATTCCAATGGCAATGAGCTTTACACCACTCCATCCAACGCTTGGCATTGAGCGTGGGGAACCCACTTCTTGAATCTCCCGACAAACAGTTATTTTGCTGACGTTTCTTCGAGGCAGTTTGGAACTCGGTAGTGAGTGTTGCAACCGAGGACAGGCAATTTTTACGGGCTTCTTGCTTCAGCACTCTGCAGTCCTGTTCTGTGAGCTTGTGTGGACTACCACTTTACGGCTGAGCCGTTGTTGCTCCTAGACGTTTCCACTTCACAATAACAGCACATACAGTTGACTGGGGCAGCTCTAGCAGGGCAGAAATTTTGACCACCTGACTTGTTGGAAAGGTGTCATCCTATGACGGTGTCACGTTGAAAGTCACTGAGCTCTTCAGTAAGGCCATTCTACTGCAAATGTTTGTCTATGGAGATTCCATGGTAGGGAGCATGATTGTCTATACCTGTCAGCAATGGATTTGGTTGAAATAGCCAAATTTACTAATTTGAAGGATTTTGCATATACATTCTTATATATAGTTTATGCATCTTTTGTTCACAAACGCCTTAAAAAATGTAGGGGCGTTAATCAGAAAACCAGTCATTATCTGTTGTGACCACTATTTGCCTTATGCAGTGTGACACATCTCCTTCGCAAAGAGTTGATGAGGCGGTTGATTGTGGCCTGTGGAATCTGGTCCCACTTCTCTTCAATGGTGGCGCGAAGTTGCTTGATATTGGCAGGAACTGGAACACGCTTTACAGAGCATCCCAAACATGCTCAATGGGGGACATGTCTGGTGAGTATGCAGGCCATGTAGGAACTGAGACATTTTTAGCTTTCAAGAATTGTGTACAGATCCTTGCGACAAGGGGCTGTGAATTATCATTCTGATGGTGGCGGATGAATGGCACGACAATGGGCATATCGTCACGGTATCTCTGTGCATTCAAATTGCCATTGATAAAATGCAATTGTGTTCATTGTCCGTAGCATACCATAACCCCACCGCCACCATGGGCACTCTGTTCACAACGTTGACATCAGCAAACCGCTTGCCCATTTTTAATTTATTTTATTTCAACTTTATATAATCTGGTAGGCTTGTTTGCAACTGCGACCTGGCCAAGATAAAGCCCATACGACGCCATACATGTGGTCTGTGGTTGTGAGGCCAGTTGGACATACTGCCAAATTCTCTAAAACAACTCTGGAGGCGTTGGTAGAGAAATGAACATACAATTCCCTGACACAGCTCTGGTGAACATTCCTGCAGTCAGCATGCGAATTACACACTCCTTCAAAACGCTGTGGCATTGTGCTGTGTGACAAAACTGCACATTTTAGAATGGCCTTTCATTGCCCCCAGCACAAGGTGCACTTGTGTAATGATCATGCTGTTTAATCAGCACACACCTGTCAGGTGGATGGATTATCTTTGCAAAGGAGGAATGTGCACTAAGAGGGATGTAAACAAATTTGTGCACAAAATGTGAGAGAAATAGGCTTTTTGTGGGTATGGAAAATGGCTGGGATCTTTTATTTCAGCTCATGAAACATGGGACCAACATTTTACACGTTGCATTTCTATTTTCGTTCAATATATTTATTATTCTGACCAAGAGGAAGGGTCAAGTTTCCAATTGAGGGGGTAAACGTATTAGTTTAAACCTGGATCTGCTTCACCCTCGCTGGTGTAAAGCGGCCTCCACACTTGGCAGCAATAACATTTAATAACCAACGTGTAATTAGGGATCAAATGCCTTTAGAGTAAATTATACTGTAACAGTGTAACAACTGACACATGCTTTACTCTTCTCAATTACAATTACTGTGTTCACTTTAGTCAATACAGCTACACTCATTGTAGGCATGTTCACTGTATTCAATACAACAACACTGTATTCACTGGTAGGAAGTCCACTGTGTGCAGCTCACCCTGTACCATCAGCTCAAGCATAAATATCATGAGCATGTCTACTTCTGAAAAGCAGACGACATTCATATTCATCTCTGAAACTCACTTAGATAATACCTTTGATTATACAGTGGTAGCAAATGCATGGTTATAACGTCTAGAGAAAATACATATATCCCAAGGGGGTCGGTGTTGCGGTCTATATTCAGAAACACATTCCTGTAAAGCATGTTAAAAACTGTTGAAGTAACACAGGTTCATCTGCCTCACCTAAAGCCCATTCTGGTGGGAAGCTGCTAAAGCCCACCAAGTGTTAACAGTCAGTATCTGGATAATACATGTGAAATGCTTGATAATGTATGTGATATGAAGAGAGCTATACTTTCTGGGTGATTTCAATATTGACTGGCTGGTCTGTGGTGTGTAATGAGGATCAACCAGAAGCTGCACTTCACACATTTATGAAAATGCTTATTCCAGTTACTAATAAGCATGCACCCATTTAGAAAACGACTCTAATAATTGTTAAATCTCCTTGGATTGATGGAATGGTTGAAAGGGATTAGCCAAAAAGAATGGCAAATATGTCTGGCTGCACAACTGATTGTCAAACGTACTGCAAATTGAGAAATCATGTGACCAAACTGAGTAAAAAGAATAAGAAACTATACTACTATATTATGAAGATACATTATATAAAGAATGATAGTAAAAAACTTTAGAGCACATTAAATTACATTTTGGTCAAAAAGGAAAACTCAGCTCCATCATTCAATGAATCAGATGGCTTATCCATCATAAAACCAACTGATATTGCCAACTACCTTAATAATTTTTTCATTGGCAAGATTAGCAAACGTAGGCATGACATGCCAGCAACAAATGTTGACACTACACATCCATGTGCAAGTGAGCAAATTTTGATAGACATGCATTGTCGTTTTGAATTCCGTAAAGTGAGTGTGGAAGAAGTGAAAAAATAATTGTTGTCTATCAACAATGACAAGCCACCTTGGTCTGACAACCTGGACAACTTAATTCTAAGCCTACTAGGAAGTGTATGCCCTCAGGCCTGGAGGGAAGCAAAAGTTATTCCACTACACAAGAATAGTAAAGTCCCCTTTACTGGCTCAAATATCCCTGCAATCAGCCTGTTACCAACCACAGTAAACTTTTGGAAAAAAATGTGTTTGATCAAATACAATGCTATTTTACAGTAAACAAATTGACCACATACTTTCAGCAGGCTTATAGGGAAGGACATTTAACAAGCACAGCATACACACAAATGACTGATGATTGGCTGAAAGAAATTGATTATACAAATGTTGTGGGAATTCAGTGTGGCTTTTGACATTATCGATCATAGTCTGCTGCTATGGCGGCTATTTTGTGGATAAAGAGTTACCTGTCTAACAGGTAGTCATTGAAAATAAGAATTTGTTCTGAACTGACTTAACTAGTTCAATAAAGGTTAAAAAATAATACTTTAAATAACAGAACACAGAGGATGTTATTTAATGGAAACGTCTTCAACATAATCCAGCCAGAGTCAGGAATTCCCCAGGGCAGCTGTCCAGTCCCCTATCTTTTTTCAATATTTAATAATGACATGCCACTGGTTTTGAGTAAAGCTAGTGTGTCTATTGTCATGACTCTCGCTCCTGGGCGATGATCAAAGATAGTCCCCCCCTTCTCTCTCCCACCAGAGAGGAAGGAGGGTGTAGTTGGGCCAGTTTTATGACTTAACGACCAGTCGTAAACTTTCTCTCTCTCGCACTGCAGTATGGAGGTAAAAAATCCTGTGTGTTGACAAAGACTCTTGCGAAAACTTCAAAGATCAAAAGATTGGACATTGGACCACTAGTTTTCAAATCCAAACATTTGGAATGGTTGGTGGGGTTCTGTCAAATGTTTTGTTTTGTGATATCAGTGCCCAAGGTGAAAAGCGTGCCCAAAGTAAACTGTCTGTCACTCAGGCCCAGAAGCTAGGAAGCTAGGCTATGCATATAATTGATACATTTTGATAGAAAACACTCTAAAGTTTCCAAAACTGTTAACATCATGTCTGTGAGTATAACAGAACTGATATGGCAGGCTAAAACCTGAGAAAAATCCATCCAGGAAGTGGGATTTTTTCATTGACTGCCAAAACGGTATCCAATGACTTAGGAATCTGATTGCACTTCCTATGGCTTCCACTAGATGTCAACAGTCTTTCGAATTTGTTTCAGGCTTGTATTATGAAAAATTAGGGAGTAAGAGCCCTCTGAGTGAGTAGACCCAGAGCTGTTTGCTGCACACGACTTTCTTGTTTTTATTTTATATTGACGAAGCTATTGTTGAAATATTATTGATTATTATGACTAAAAACAACCTGAAGATTGATTATAAACATTGTTTGACATGTTTCTACGAACTTTACTGACACTTTTGGGATTTTTCATCTGGCTGTTGTGACGGCCTTTGAGCCAATGGATTACTGAACAAAATGCGCCAACAAAACTGGTTTTTGGATATGACACAATGGTTGGATTAAAAATAAGTTCATCTTTAAGCCGATGTATAACACTTGTATGTGTTATTAATTTTTATTAGGAGTATTTCTGTTTTTGAATTTGGCAATCTGCAATTTCACCAGATGTTGGCCAGGTGGGACGGTAGCGTCCCACATACCCTAGAGAGGTTAAATATGAAACTATTTGTGAAAAGAAAGCAATGTGGTTTTAGACTTCTAAATTAGATAATTGTTGTCATATAAAGTTTTACCAAGTCAGAAACCAGGCCCACGTGAGCACAGACATTATGCCAACAGGATGGAATGCCCTTTTTCCAGAGGGCATAAAAGGACTTTTTAACTAAATTTACATTAAACCAGCGCAAGCTGAATACGTTGAAATGGTTGCAATTTAAATACAGACCAGCATGACTGACATCGTGAGCTGAACGTCATGAAATGATTAGAAACTCTCAACACAAGTAAAAAAGAACATCTCTAGACTACGACAGAAGATTCAGTCTGCAGCTGTTTAAGTGCTGTTAGTCTAGTAAACTTGACCAAAGACCACTGCGTGTGGTACACCTAAAGGACCCGGTCTAAAAAACACTTAGAGACAAATAAGCCTACAACTACAAAGGACATTGTGACCTCCGGTGGACAAACCAGAGATTTCTGTCGAATTACTCCCAATAGACGGACCAGATTTCAACAGAGAGATGACAAAGACATACAAGTGTAAATATGTGTTGCATTTCTAAATCTGAATGAGCGGTTGTTAGGGTGCTAAATATACATATTTACGATGAGCGTATTATTCAACTGTATGTACGATAGTTGAATTCCTTTGTTTCTCCTTTTTTCTCTCTTTCTGAATCCTCCATCTTCTGTAACAAGCCGTCATATTGGTTTAGTCAACTAGGGACTTCTCATTGCATTATGTTAGTAATCAATGTTATCCTTGTGTGTGTGTTTGTTTATGTATTTCTGTGTGATTATTTAATTAGTAAATAAATAATTAAGCCAATTTGTGTATCGCTGAATCATACATTTTAGACTAGGGTATGTACAGATATCCAAGTATTGTGAGATGTTCAGAATGAGGCTAATATGAGATAATAATGATTAATGGATGACTGGTATGATAATATATTCTGATATATTCTTGAGTTAATTCAGAAAACGGTAACTCATTAAACACATTTTTTCCATGGTGCCCCAAGTTATGAATGAGTTAATGGTTACATGATTAATTTAATCACGTAATAATTAAACATAGTTAATTGATATAATAAAATAGTAATTGCCATGACACTATGTACGCGGATTACTCAACACAAAGAGAAACTTACAATTGGCTCAGAACAGGGCAGCACGGATGGCCCTTACATGTAGACGGAGAGCTAACAATCTCTCATGGCTCAAAGTGGAGGAGAGATTGACTTCATCACTACTTGTTTTTGTAAGAAGTGTTGACAAGCTGACACCCATACATACCCCACAAGACATGCCACCAGAGGTCTCTTCACAAACCCCAAGTCCAGAACAGACTATGGGAGGTGCACATTACAGACTATGGGAGGAGCCATGACTACATGGAGCTGTATTCCACATCATGTAACTGATGCAAAAAAACAGATACAAATACACCTTATGGAACCGCAGGTACTGTGAAGAGACACAAACACAGGTACAGACACAATCATACTACACATACAGGCTAGCACACGCACTCTACACACACGTACATTGTAATATTGTTGTATGGAGGTATTATACATTTTGTAGATTTGTAGTGGTGTAATAATGTTATATGATGTATTGTTTTATATTTTGTTTTATGTGTGATGTAAGTGCTTTAATGTGTTTGGACCCCAGGAAGAGTAGCTTTTGCCTTGGCAGGAACTAATGGGGATCCATAAAACCCCAGGAAGAGTAGCTGCTGCCTTGGCAGGAACTAATGGGGATCCATAATAAATGCCAGGAAGAATAGCTGCTGCCTTGGCAGGAACTAATGGGGATCCATAATAAAACCCAGGAAGAGTAGCTGCTGCCTTGGCAGGAACTAATGGGGATCCATAATAAACCCCAGGAAGAGTAGCTGCTGCCTTGGCAGGAACTAATGGGGATCCATAATAAACCCCAGGAAGAGTAGCTGCTGCCTTGGCAGGAACTAATGGGGATCCATAATAAACCCCAGGAAGAGTAGCTGCTGCCTTGGCAGGAACTAATGGGGATCCATAATAAACCCCAGGAAGAGTAGCTGCTGCCTTGGCAGGAACTAATGGGGATCCATAATAAACCCCAGGAAGAGTAGCTGCTGCCTTGGCAGGAACTAATGGGGATCCATAATAAACCCCAGGAAGAGTAGCTGCTGCCTTGGCAGGAACTAATGGGGATCCATAATAAACCCCAGGAAGAATAGCTGCTGCCTTGGCAGGAACTCATGGGGATCCATAATAAATGTGCTGCAGTAATGATAACAGTACTTAGCTTATCAAAACCTCTCACAAGGTGGATGTTTGAATCTATCTTATTCTATAAATATGACAGTTCAGGGTGGCTTACATGATTACACATTTTGGATTAAACATCCATTTTTTGGGGAAGAAGGACAAAAACATTGGGTTAATCCAAATTAATCCTCCACTTAGACCAGAAATCAAAGCCCAGAGAGTCAAAAAACCTCCCAAAATGTTTAGATTTCTTTGTAGTGGGTTAGGCCTCTTATTTGGTGACGCCTCGGCCTCTGTGTTGTTGCTTTTATCACCGAGATCAAAGCAAAGAAAACCCTGAAATAAAACAATTGAAGAATCTTTTTTGGGGTGTAGCTGGCTGTTGACTGTCACACTGGTTCTTTGTTGCTGGTTATATTTTGCGAAATGCCAAGCTTCTATCCCGGCATGACGTTCCATAAATATGTGTCCTCTAGCCCTACGGCTGTCCACCTCAGAGGAACCAACACGGACAGAACAACCCCTGGACACACACACACCACAATCATCCTTCAACTTCCATCCTGTCCACTATCGCTTTTTCTATTCCTTTGGTTTCCCAAGGGAACTTTAGAGCATGGTCTTTATCTTTCTCCATCTCCCATCTCTCTCTCTTTTTTTCTCTCTCTCCATTTCTGACTCTCTAGCTCTCTTCGTCCCTTCCTTCCTTACTCCCCTCCTCTCTCTCTCCATGCCACTCTCTCTCCTCCCACTCAAGGTCTGATAGGGCCCTCTCAGTGTCCCTAATGGTCCTGGCTCTGTCCTGTCATCTAATCCAGTCCTATCAGAGCCTGTTACCTCCTGACTGGCTGGTGCTATCCTGACATCTGATCCAGTCCTATCAGTGCCTGTTACCTCCTGACTGGCTCGCGCTGTCCTGTCTTGTCCTCTCAACCAGTCCTATGAGGGCCTGTAATAGTGGCTTGCAAAAGTATTCACCCCCCTTGGCATTTTTCCTCATTTGTTGCCTTACAACATGGCATTAAAATACATTTGATTTACACAACATGCCTACCACTTTGAAGATGCAAAATACTAATTTTTGTGAAACAAACAAGAAGACAAAAAAACAGAAAACTTGAGCGTACATTCACTCCCCCAAAGTCAATACTTTGTAGAGCCACCCTTTGCAGCAATTACAGCTGCAAGTCTCTTGGGGTGTGTCTCTATAAGCTTGGCACACCGAGTCACTGGGATTTCTGCCCATTCTTCAAGGCAAAACTGCTCCAGCTCTTTCAAGTTGGATGGTTTCCAGAAATCTTTAAGTCATACCACTGATTCTCAATTGGATTGAGGTCTGGGCTTTGATTAGGCCACTCCAAGACATGTAAATGTTTCACATTAAACCAATCGGGTGTTGCTTTAGCAGTATGCTTAGGGTCATTGTCCTGCTGGAAGGTGACCCTCCGTCCAAGTCTCAAATCTCTGGAAGATTGAAACAGGTTTCCCTCAACAATTTCCCTGTATTTAGCACCATCCATCATTACTTTAATTCAGACCAATTTCCCAGTCACCGCTGATAAAAACGTTCCCACAGCATGATGCTGCCACCACCATGCTTCACTGTTCTCGGGGGGATGAGAGGTGTTGGGTTTGCGTGTTCCGTGAAAACCTAGCGTTTTGCTTGATGGATAAAAAGCTCAATTTTAGTCTCATCTGACCAGAGTACCTTCTTCCATATGTCTGGCGAGTCTCCCTCATGCTTTTTGGTGACACCAAACGTGTTTGCTTATTTTTTTACTTTAAGCAATGGCTTTTGTCTGGCCACTCTTCCATAAAGACCAGCTCTGTGGAGTGTACAGCTTAAAGTGGTCCTATGGACAGATATTCCAATCTCCGCTGTGAGGCTTTGCAGCTCCTTCAGGCTCGTCTTTGGTCTCTGTTACCACTCTGATTAATGCCCTCCTTACCTGGTCCATGAGTTTTGGTGGGCGGACCTCTCTTGGAAGGTTTGTTGTGGTACCATATTCTTTCATATTTAATGGTGCTCCACAGGATGTTCAAAGTTTCAGTTTTTGTTTTTATAACCCAACCCATATCTGTTCTTCTCCACAAAATGCCAAGGGGGATGAATACTTTTGCAAGGCACTGTACCTCCTGACTGGACTGGGATGTTCTTAACTACCACTCTCATTGGCCATAGGACCACTAACTGAGGGGATGTACCTGTCACTGGTAGCCCCAGTTGCCCTCCTTGGTCTCGGCATTACATGGACACAATGTGGGGATCCTGCCAACATGAAGAGTGGTGATCAGGATGAGCCACCCTCCTGCCATCCCTGCTATACATCTGGGTGTGTGCGTACGGGGCTTGGTGGTGGACGTGGAGCCGGCAGGCAGACAGAGTAGGTGTCATGCTGCGTAGTACCAGAGGATAGCAATAGATGGATGCCAGTTCTGTCACTCTGACAACCACTGGGAGAGATGGAGATGAAGGGAGAGTAAAAGAGGCTGCTGATACTTCTGTTGCTGCTGGAGGCAGTTGAGAGGAGTTATGGATACGAGGAGCAGTGTTGTAGAGGAGTTGAGAGGAGTTATGGATATGAGGATACGAAGAGCAGTGTTGTAGAGGAGTTGAGAGGAGTTATGGATACGAGGATACGAGGAGCAGTGTTGTAGATCAGTTGAGAGGAGTTATGGATACGAGGAGTAGTGTTGTAGATCAGATGAGAGGAGTTATGGATATTTGGAGGCATGCTAGGAAGTAATACTCTTTGAAACATTTCAGGCTTCATGGTCCCAGGAATGGTAAAAACACACAGCTCTCTCTCGTTTTCTCTTTTGTTCTCTTGCCATGGCCATGAGGAAACATAGAAGAGGACGTGTAGGGAGCAGTAGGTTGAGGGAGCCTCAGCCTCAGTTGGCTTG
>NC_060186.1:71434772-71514772 GCF_021184085.1 Oncorhynchus gorbuscha | reverse complement strand
TCTCTCTCCCTCTCTCTCATGTCTCTCTCTCTCATGTCTCTCTCCCTCTCTCTCATGTCTCTCTCCCTCTCTCTCATGTCTCTCTCTCTCTCTCATGTCTCTCTCCCTCTCTCTCATGTCTCTCTCTCTCATGTCAATCTCCTTCTCATGTCTCTCTCCCTCTCTCTCTCCCTCTCATGTCACCCTCCCTCTCTCTCATGTCTCTCCCCCCCCCTCTCTCTCTCTCTCGTCACTATCTCTCTCACTCCCTCTCTCTCATCTCTCCCTCTCTCATGTCTCTCTCTCTCATGTCACTCTCCCTCTATCTCAGTGTATCCCGACTCAAGGGGCTGAAAAGCTTATATGGGCCAACTCCCTACCCTTCTCCTCCCCGGATACGGCTGGCTGAGCTGGAGATATGTCTGATTGCTGGCAGAAAAATAAAAAATCACTACTTTTATCCCCAGCCAATCAGGTCAATCCAGCAGCAGTGTTCTGCAGTGCCTCTGGGTCTGTCCTTATCTGTCCTTCAGGATTCAGGAGCCACTACTGGTCAGTGATGGCGGTGCAGTGTAAGTGTGTGCATGTGAGGGGGGAGGGGTCCTGCTGTCCTGCTGTTATGTTCCATGCTAAGGAAATACAATCAGACCAATCCCTCTGGATCCAAATTCTCTCTTCTAGGTACCCTGCTTCGCTAACTATCACTCAAACACACACACACACACACAGAGCCTTTACCCTCAGCCCCTAGGACGCATGGCTGAATGGCTGGCACCACAGTGACCTAATTAACCCTGCCAGATAGAGATAAAGGCTCTCTTTCATCAGAGTCCAGCTCTATCCCTGGCTGGGGACCATGGCTGAACCCTGTATGTCCCAACAGCCACTAGGATGCCCATATTCATGTCCTGTATCTGGTATCACTGTGTCAACGTATGCCCATGACCGTGCCCTGAATCTGGTAACATCAAGTGTCCTAAATTACACCCTATTCCTTAAATATTGGACTACTTTGAGGGCCCTTGTGAAAAAAGATTGCACTATACAGAGAGTAGGATGTGATTTAGGACGAACACCGTGTCAATGAATTAGAGGTCAACCGATTAAATCGGAATGGCCGAATAATTAGGACCGATTTCAAGTTTTCATAACAATCGAAATCGGTATTTTTGGACACCGATTTGACCAATTGTTTTTTTTACACCTTCAATTAACTAGGCAAGTCAGTTAAGAACACATTCTTATTTTCAATGACAGCCTAGGAATGGTGGGTTAACTGCTTTGTTCAGGGATAGAATGACACATTTTTAACTTGTCAGCTCCGGGATTCAACCTTACAGTTAATTAGTTCAACGCTCTAACCACCAACGCTCTAACAATCTCATTGCACATCCACGAGGAGCCTACCTGTTACGCCAATGCAGTAAGCCAAGGTAAGTTGCTAGCTAGCATTAAACTTATCTTATAAAAAACAATCAATCAATCATAATCACTAGTTATAACTACACATGGTTGATGATATTACTAGTTTATCTAGCGTGTCCTGCATTACATATAATCGATGCAACGCTGGGGGATGATTTAACAAAAGCGCATTTGCGAAAAAAGCACAATCGTTGGACGACTACCTAATCATAAACACCAATGCCTTTCTTAAAATCAATATATAGAATTATATATTTTTAAACCTGCATATTTAGCTAAAAGAAATCCAGGTTAGCAGGCAATATTAACCAGGTGAAATTGTGTCACTTCTCTTGCGTTCATTGCACGCAGAGTCAGGGTATATGCAACAGTTTGGGCCGTCTGGCTCATTGCGAACTAATTTGCCAGAATTTTACGTAATTATGACATAACATTGAAGGTTGTACAATGTAACAGGCATATTTAGACTTAGGGATGCCACCCATTAGATACAATTCCTGAACGGCTCCGTATTTCACTGAAATAATAAACGTTTTGTTTTCGAAATGATAGTTTCCGGATTCGACCATATTAATGACCAAAGGCTCGTATTTCTGTGTGTTATTATGTTATAATTACGTCTATGATCTGATATTTGATAGAGAAGTCTGACTGAGCAGTGGTAGGCAGCAGCAGGCTCATAAGCATTCATTCAAACAGCACTTTCGTGCGTTTTGCCAGCAGCTCTTCGTTGTGCTTCAAGCATTGCGCTGTTTATGACTTCAAGCCCATCAACTCCCGAGATTAGGCTGGTGTAACCGATGTGAAATGGCTAGCTAGTTAGCGGGGTGTGCGCTAATAGCGTTTCAAACGTCACTCTGAGACTTGGAGTAGTGGCTGTTGTCGATGTGTTCCTGGTTCGAGCCCAGGTAGGGGCGAGGAGAGGGACGGAAGCTATACTGTTACACTGGCAATACTAAAGTGCCTATAAGAACATCCAATAGTCAAAGGTATATGAAATACAAATGGTATAGGGATGAAATAGTCCTATAAATACTATATTAACTACAACCTAAAACTTCTTACCTTGGAATATTGAAGACTCATGTTAAAAGGAACCACCAGCTTTCATATGTTCTCATGTTCTGAGCAAGGAACTATAAACATTAGCTTTTTACATGGCACATATTGCACTTTTACTTTCTTCTCCAACACTTTGCTTTTGCATTATTTAAACCAAATTTAACATGTTTCATTATTTATTTGAGACTAAATTGATTTTTATTGATGTATTATATTAAGTTAAAATAAGTGATCATTCAGTATTGTTGTAATTGTCATTATTACAAATAAATAAATACAATTAATCGGTATCGGCTTTTTTTGGTCCTCCAATAATCGTTATCGGTATCGGCGTTGAAAAATCATACTTGGTCGACCTCTACAATGAATACATATTACCGCCCCCAAGATCAGGTGTTTCAATGAAGATCTTTCATGAGGGCATTTATGTGCCCTCGGGAGGACATAGACTAGGGTCTACATCCCCAAATGTATTCCCCATGTAGTGCACTTAATTTGAACACAACCTTATGGGCCCTGGTGAAAAGTAGTGCACTACATACAGTATTAAATAGAGTGCCATTTGGAACACAGCCTAGTAGGACTTGACATGGCAGTGACTCTCCCCACACAGAGAGAGAGGTCTGTCGTCTAACACGCCACAAAATGTGTGAAATGTGCTCATTCTGTCAGCTTAGCTCATACTTTCATGCTTGTGTTTTCCTGAGAGAGAGAGAGAGAGAGAGAGAGAGAGAGAGAGAGAGAGAGAGAGAGAGAGAGAGAAGAGAGAGTGTGTGTGTGTGTGTCCCTGTCTTGTTGCGTGTGTGTTTTGCAGGAGTGGATTTGGGCCATTGTCAATATAGTATGGTAAAGGCCAGGCATATGGTTGTGTTTCTTTATTGGATTGGGGTCCTGCATCACAACTGTCCCATTTACTGCCTCATCCCTCCCCACCCATCTGCCTCTCCTTCAGTTTAATCATCCTATCCATCCATCTCTCTATCTCTGAACCTGGATGGAGGGAGGGTTGTTTTATTCACCACTGGGCTATATAGGGTTGTTATAATTTATTAACATTATTTTACTTTAATAAAATATTTGTTTTATTTGAGTACTTTATTATTTCATTCAAAGCCATCATCTCATTTCTTTCGAGCTGATGTCTATGCTGCCAAAATCACAATTTTAATATTTCCTCAAAGTAAATAAGGCATACTTTTATAACTGCTAAATGCCAACTATCAATCACTTAGACTATCAATCACATGTCAATCACAACAATCAATCACATGTATTTTCAGGTTAGCGAAGCAACCGCTTTCTATTCCTCTCGATAACCAGTTCTCTCTTCTCTTCGCACAGACTGGACAAGTTTAAGCAGGAACGCAATGTATTATGGTCATTGTAGTTAATTACCATGTTTTCTGTGATAAACTACGGAGAAAATTGGCCTGTTGGAAACTACAATCCCTATTACATTGCACAGTTCAGGCTCCATGTATTTGTCTATAAAGAAACTACGCATCGAGCTCACAGAAAAAACTTAACTGAATGGAATTCAAATAATTTAACCGATGTCGGGTCAATTAGTCGTTTAAAACCTTAAAATAACCATGTTTTTATCCTGGATTCTCAGCTACAGGGTTAGGGAGCCTGTTTTAATCCTGGATACTCAGCTATGGAGTTAGGAAGCCTGTATTTATCCTGGATAGTCAGCTACAGGGTTAGGAAGCCTGTATTTATCCTGGATACTCAGCTACAGGGTGAGGAAGCCTATATTTATCCTGGATACTCAGCTATGGGGTTAGGAAGCCTGTATTTATCCTGGATACTCAGCTACAGGGTGAGGAAGCCTGTATTTATCCTGGATACTCAGCTACGGGGTTAGGAAGCCTGTATTTATCCTGGATACTCAGCTACGGGGTTAGGAAGCCTGTATTTATCCTGGATACTCAGCTACGGGGTTAGGAAGCCTGTATTTATCCTGGATACTCAGCTACAGGGTGAGGAAGCCTATATTTATCCTGGATACCCATCTATGGGGTTAGGGAGCCTGTTAAAATCCTGGATACTCAACTACGGGGTTAGGGAGCCTGTTTTAGTCCTGGATACTCAGCTACGGGGTTAGGGAGCCTGTTTTAATCCTGGATACTCAGCTACAGGGTTAGGGAGCCTGTTTTAATCCTGGATACTCAGCTACAGGGTTAGGGAGCCTATTTTAATCCTGGATACTCAGCTACAGGGTTAGGGAGCCTGTTTTAATCCTGGATACTCAGCTACAGGGTTAGGGAGCCTGTTTTAATCCTGGATACTCAGCCAAGGGGTTAGGGAGCCTGTTTTAATCCTGGATACTCAGCCAAGGGGTTAGGGAGCCTGTTTTAATCCTGCATACTCAGCCAAGGGGTTAGGGAGCCTATTTTAATCCTGGATACTCAGCTACGGGGTTAGGGAGCCAGTTTTAATCATGGATACTCAGCAAAGGGTTAGGGAGCCTGTTTTAATCCTGGATACTCAGCCAAGGGGTTAGGGAGCCTGTTTTAATCCTGGATACTCAGCCAAAGGGTTAGGGAGCCAGTTTTAATCCTGGATACTCAGCTACAGGGCTAGGGAGCGTGTTTTAATCCTGGATACTCAGCAAAGGGGTTAGGGAGCCAGTTGTAATCCTGGATACTCAGCTACAGGGTTAGGGAGCCTGTTTTAATCCTGGATACTCAGCAAAGGGGTTAGGGAGCCAGTTGTAATCCTGGATACTCAGCTACAGGGTTGGGGAGCCTGTTTTAATCCTGGATACTCAGCCAAGGGGTTGGGGAGCCGGTTTAAATCCTGGATACTCAGCTACAGGGTTAGGGAGCCTGTTTTAATCCTGGATACTCAGCTACAGGGTTAGGAAGCCTGTATTTATCCTGGATACAGGGCTCCGGGCAGCCGAGCGGAAATGGAGGAAAACTCGCCTCCCTGCGGACCTGGCATCCTTTCACTCCCTCCTCTCTACATTTTCCTCCTCTGTCTCTGCTGCTAAAGCCACTTTCTACCACTCTAAATTACAAGCATCTGCCTCTAACCCTAGGAAGCTCTTTGCCACCTTCTCCTCCCTCCTGAATCCTCCCTCCCCCCCCTCCTCCCTCTCTGCAGATGACTTTGTCAACCATTTTGAAAAGAAGGTCGACGACATCCGATCCTCGTTTGCTAAGTCAAACGACACCGCTGGTTCTGCTCACACTGCCCTACCCTGTGCTCTGACCTCTTTCTCCCCTCTCTCTCCAGATGAAATCTCGCGTCTTGTGACGGCCGGCCGCTCAACAACCTGCCCGCTTGACCCTATCCCCTCCTCTCTTCTCCAGACCATTTCCGGAGACCTTCTCCCTTACCTCACCTCGCTCATCAACTCATCCCTGACCGCTGGCTACGTCCCTTCCGTCTTCAAGAGAGCGAGAGTTGCACCTCTTCTGAAAAAACCTACACTCGATCCGTCCGATGTCAACAACTACAGACCAGTATCCCTTCTTTCTTTTCTCTCCAAAACTCTTGAACGTGCCGTCCTTGGCCAGCTCTCCCGCTATCTCTCTCTGAATGACCTTCTTGATCCAAATCAGTCAGGTTTCAAGACTAGTCATTCAACTGAGACTGCTCTCCTCTGTATCACGGAGGCGCTCCGCACTGCTAAAGCTAACTCTCTCTCCTCTGCTCTCATCCTTCTAGACCTATCGGCTGCCTTCGATACTGTGAACCATCAGATCCTCCTCTCCACCCTCTCCGAGTTGGGCATCTCCGGCGCGGCCCACGCTTGGATTGCGTCCTACCTGACAGGTCGCTCCTACCAGGTGGCGTGGCGAGAATCTGTCTCCTCACCACGTGCTCTCACCACTGGTGTCCCCCAGGGCTCTGTTCTAGGCCCTCTCCTATTCTCGCTATACACCAAGTCACTTGGCTCTGTCATAACCTCACATGGTCTCTCCTATCATTGCTATGCAGATGACACACAATTAATCTTCTCCTTTCCCCCTTCTGATGACCAGGTGGCGAATCGCATCTCTGCATGTCTGGCAGACATATCAGTGTGGATGACGGATCACCACCTCAAGCTGAACCTCGGCAAGACGGAGCTGCTCTTCCTCCCAGGGAAGGACTGCCCGTTCCATGATCTCGCCATCATGGTTGACAACTCCATTGTGTCCTCCTCCCAGAGCGCTAAGAACCTTGGCGTGATCCTGGACAACACCCTGTCATTCTCAACTAACATCAAGGCGGTGGCCCGTTCCTGTAGGTTCATGCTCTACAACATCCGCAGAGTACGACCCTGCCTCACACAGGAAGCGGCGCAGGTTCTAATCCAGGCACTTGTCATCTCCCGTCTGGATTACTGCAACTCGCTGTTGGCTGGGCTCCCTGCCTGTGCCATTAAACCCCTACAACTCATCCAGAACGCCGCAGCCCGTCTGGTGTTCAACCTTCCCAAGTTCTCTCACGTCACCTCGCTCCTCCGCTCTCTCCACTGGTTTCCAGTTGAAGCTCGCATCCGCTACAAGACCATGGTGCTTGCCTACGGAGCTGTGAGGGGAACGGCACCTCAGTACCTCCAGGCTCTGATCAGGCCCTACACCCAAACAAGGGCACTGCGTTCATCCACCTCTGGCCTGCTCGCCTCCCTACCACTGAGGAAGTACAGTTCCCGCTCAGCCCAGTCAAAACTGTTCGCTGCTCTGGCCCCCCAATGGTGGAACAAACTCCCTCACGACGCCAGGACAGCGGAGTCAATCACCACCTTCCGGAGACACCTGAAACCCCACCTCTTTAAGGAATACCTAGGATAGGATAAGTAATCCCTCTCACCCACCCCCCTTTAAGATTTAGATGCACTATTGTAAAGTGACTGTTCCACTGGATGTCATAAGGTGAATGCACCAATTTGTAAGTCGCTCTGGATAAGAGCGTCTGCTAAATGACTTAAATGTAAATGTAATGTAAATGGATTCTCAGCTATTGGGGTAGGAAGCCTGTTTTAATCCTGGATACTCAGCTACGGGGTTAGGAAGCCTGTATTTATCCTGGATACTCAGCTACAGGGTTAGGAAGCCTGTATTTATCCTGGATACTCAGCTACGGGGTTAGGAAGCCGGTTTAAATCCTGGATACTCAGCTACAGGGTTAGGGAGCCTGTTTTAATCCTGGATACTCAGCTACGGGGTTAGGGAGCCTGTTTTAATCCTGGATACTCAGCAAAGGGTTAGGGAGCCAGTTGTAAACCTGGATACTCAGCTACATGGTTAGGGAGCCTGTTTTAATCCTGGAAACTCAGTTACAGGGTTAGGAAGCCTGTTTTAATCCTGGATAATCAGCTACAGGTTTAGGGAGCCTATGTTTATCCTGGATACTCAGCTACAGAGTTAGGGAGCCTGTCTTTATCCTGGATACTCAGCTACAGGGTTAGGGAGCCTGTTATTATCCTGGATACTCAGCTACAGGGTTAGGGAGCCTGTTTTTATTCTGGATACTCAGCTACAGGGTTAGAGAGCCTGTTTTTATCCTGGATACTCAGCTACAGGGTTAGAGAGCCTGTTTTTATCCTGGATACTCAGCTACGGGGTTAGGGAGCTTGTTTTTATCCTGGATACTCAGCAACAGGGTTAGGGAGCCTGTTTTTATCCTGGATACTCAGCTACGGGGTTAGGGAGCTTGTTTTTATCCTGGATACTCAGCAACAGGGTTAGGGAGCCTGTTTTTA
Organism: Oncorhynchus gorbuscha; assembly: GCF_021184085.1. Taxonomy (NCBI): domain Eukaryota; kingdom Metazoa; phylum Chordata; class Actinopteri; order Salmoniformes; family Salmonidae; genus Oncorhynchus; species Oncorhynchus gorbuscha. The sequence goes on along the minus strand of NC_060186.1, from coordinate 71,506,605 downwards.
TCCTGGATACTCAGCTACGGGGTTAGGGAGCCTGTTTTTATCCTGGATACTCAGCTACGGGGTTAGGGAGCCTGTTTTTATCCTGGATACTCAGCTACGGGGTTAGGGAACCTGTTTTTATACTGGATATTCAGCTATGGGGTTAGGGAGCCTGTTTTAATCCTGGATACTCAACAAAGGGTTAGTAGGGAGCCTGTTTTTATCCTGGATACTCAACAAAGGGTTAGTAGGGAGCCAGTTGTAAACCTGGATACTCAGCTACAGGGTTAGGGAGCCTGTTTTAATCCTGGATACTCAGTTACGGGGTTAGGAAGCCTGTTTTAATCCTGGATACTCAGCTACAGGTTTAGGGATACTATGTTTATCCTGGATACTCAGCTACAGGGTTAGGGAGCCTGTTTTTATCCTGGATACTCGGCTACAGGGTTAGGGAGCCTGTTTTTATCCTGGATACTCAGCAACAGGGTTAGGGAGCCTGTTTTTATGCTGGATACTCAGCTACAAGGTTAGGGAGCCTGTTTTGTATCCTGGATACTCAGCTACAGGGTTAGGGAGCTTATGTTTATCCTGGATCCTCAGCTACGGGGTTAGGGAGCCTGTTTTAATCCTGGATACTCAGTTACAGGGTTAGGGAGCCTGTTTTAATCCTGGATACTCAGTTACAGGGTTAGGAAGCCTGTTTTAATCCTGGATACTCAGCCAAGGGGTTAGCGAGCCTGTTTTAATCCTGGATACTCAGCTACAGGGTTAGGGAGCCTGTATTTATCCTGGATACTCAGCTACGTGGTTAGGGAGCCAGTTGTAATCCTGGATACTCAGCTACAGGGTTAGGGAGCCTGTTTTAATCCTGGATACTCAGCAACAGGGTTAGGGAGCCTGTATTTATCCTGGATACTCAGCTACGTGGTTATGGAGCCAGTTGTAATCCTGGATACTCAGCTACAGTATTAGGGAGCCTGTTTTTATCCTGGATACTCAGCTACGGGGTTAGGGAGCCTATGTTTATTCTGGAGACTCAGCTACAGGGTTAGGGAGCCTGTTTTAATCCTGGATACTCAGCAAAGGGGTTAGGGAGCCTATGTTTATCCTGGATACTCAGCTACAGGGTTAGGGAGCCTGGTTTTATCCTGGATACTCAGCTAGAGGGTTAGGGAGCCTGGTTTTATCCTGGATACTCAGCTAGAGGGTTAGGGAGCCTGTTTTTATCCTGGATACTCAGCTACAGGGTTAGGGAGCCTGGTTTTATCCTGGATACTCAGCTAGAGGGTTAGGGAGCCTGTTTTTATCCTGGATACTCAGCTACAATGTTAGGGAGCCTGTTTTTATCCTGGATACTCAGCTACAGGGTTAGGGAGCCTGTTTTTATCCTGGATACTCAGCTACAGGGTTAGGGAGCCTGTTTTCATCCTAGATAATCAGCTACAGGGTTCGGGAGCCGGTTTTTATCCTGGATACTCAGCTACAGGGTTAGGGAGCCTGTCTTTATCCTGGATAGTGAGCTACAATGTTAGGGAGCCTGTTTTTATCCTGGATACTCAGCAACAGGGTTTGGGAGCCTGTTTTTATTCTGGATACTCAACTACGGGGTTAGGGAGCCAGTTTTTATCCTGGATACTCAGCTAGCCTGCCCTGCAGTGACTCCCTCAGCAGTGTTGGTTTATGACAAATGAAAAAAGATCTAAAAAAGGTATTGGAGGTTCCATGAGTAATCAGTTCTTTGTGGAAGAAGCATCACCAGGGATCACCGGGCATGCCAAGTACCCTCTTCTTTATACACTTACACACAAACACTCATGTGCATGCACTCACACACAAATGCATGTACAGGGTCTGTTTCTGGATGCCCTCCTTAGAGCGGACCATGTCACAAGACCCACTTCCTAGCTGTAACAGTGGCATCCCTCATGGGCATTTTTATTTTACTATTAATTTTACTTTGACCGTTATTTTACCAGGTAAGTTGACTGAGAACACATTCTCGTTTACAGCAACGACCTGGGGAATAGTTACAGGGGAAAGGAGTGGGATGAAAGAGGCAATTGTAAGCTGGGGATGATTAGGTGACCGTGATGGTATGATGATGATGTAATGGTATGAGGGACAGCTTAGGAAACGCACAGACAGACAGACAGACAGACAGACAGACAGACAGACAGACAGACAGACAGACAGACAGACAGACAGACAGACAGACAGACAGACAGACAGACAGACAGACAGACAGACAGACAGACAGACAGACAGACAGACAGACAGACAGACACACACACACACACACACACACACACACCAGGGTTTCCATTAGGAAAAAGTGACGCTGTACAACCTGACTAGGAAGATTTGAATTTACCGTCCACCCACTGTGTTCAGAATGTCAGAAATCACATTTACGTTTATTTATTGTAATGCATCTAAACAGAACATGTCAAGTCATGTAATGAAGCAGTAAAAAAAAATCATTTTCCAAATGCAATTTGCACGAAAACATCATCCTAAACAGTGCACCTGGGAAAACACCATTCTAAACAGTGACCTGGGAAAACACCATTCTAAACAGTGCACCTGGGAAAACACCATTCTAAACAGTGCACCAGGGAAAACACCATTCTAAACAGTGCACCTGGGAAAACACCATTCTAAACAGTGCACCTGTGAAAACATCATCCTAAACAGTGCACCTGGGAAAACACCATTCTAAACAGTGCACCTGGGAAAACACCATTCTAAACAGTGCACCTGGGAAAACACCATTCTAAACAGTGCACCTGGGAAAACACCATTCTAAACAGTGCACCTGGGAAAACACCATTCTAAACAGTGCACCTGGGAAAACACCATTCTAAACAGTGCACCTGGGAAAACATCATCCTAAACAGTGCACCTGGGAAAACACCATTCTAAACAGTGCACCTGGGAAAACACCATTCTAAACAGTGCACCTGGGAAAACACCATTCTAAACAGTGCACCTGGGAAAACACCATTCTAAACAGTGCACCAGGGAAAACACCATTCTAAACAGTGCACCTGGGAAAACACCATTCTAAACAGTGCACCTGGGAAAACACCATTCTAAACAGTGCACCTGGGAAAACACCATTCTAAACAGTGCACCTGGGAAAACACCATTCTAAACAGTGCATCTGGGAAAACACCATTCTAAACAGTGCACCTGGGAAAACACCATTCTAAACAGTGCACCTGTGAAAACATCATCCTAAACAGTGCAGCTGGGAAAACACCATCCTAAACAGTGCACCTGGGAAAACACCATTCTAAACAGTGCACCAGGGAAAACACCATTCTAAACAGTGCACCTGGGAAAACACCATTCTAAACAGTGCACCTGGGAAAACACCATTCTAATCAGTGCACCTGGGAAAACACCATTCTAAACAGTGCACCAGGGAAAACACCATTCTAAACAGTGCACCAGGGAAAACACCATTCTAAACAGTGCACCAGGGAAAACACCATTCTAAACAGTGCACCAGGGAAAACACCATTCTAAACAGTGCACCAGGGAAAACACCATTCTAAACAGTGCACCAGGGAAAACACCATTCTAAACAGTGCACCTGGGAAAACACCATTCTAAACAGTGCACCTGGGAAAACACCATTCTAAACAGTGCACCTGGGAAAACACCATTCTAAACAGTGCACCAGGGAAAACACCATTCTAAACAGTGCACCTGGGAAAACACCATTCTAAACAGTGCACCTGGGAAAACACCATTCTAAACAGTGCACCTGGGAAAACACCATTCTAAACAGTGCACCTGGGAAAACACCATTCTAAACAGCGCACCTGGGAAAACACCATTCTAAACAGTGCACCAGGGAAAACACCATTCTAAACAGTGCACCTGGGAAAAAACCATTCTAAACAGTGCACCTGTGAAAACATCATTCTAAACAGCCGTAGTGCTCCGAAACAGGATTGTGTTGAGGCGCAGATCGGTGGAAAGGTACCAAAACATTTCTGCAGTATTGAAGGTCCCCTAGAACACAGTAGTGTCCATCATCCTTAAATGGAAGAAGATTGGAACCACAAATACTCTTCCTAGAGCTGGCCGCCCGGCCAAACTGAGCCATCGGGGAAGAAGGGCCTTGGTCAGGGAGGTGACCAAGAACTCGACAGAGCTCCACAGTTCATATAAGAAAATAGGTCAAATGAAATAAATTCATTAGGCCCTAATCTATGGATTTCACGGGACTGGGACTACAGATATGCATCTGTTGGTCACAGATAACTTTAAAAAGGTAGGGGTGTGGGTCAGAAAACCAGTCGGTATGTGGTGTGACCACCATTTGCCTCATGCAGATCTCCTTCGCATACATTTGATCAGGCTGTTGATTGTGGCCTGTGGAATGTTGTTCCACTCCTTTTCAATGGCTGTACTAAGCTGCTGGGTATTCACGGGAAATGGAACACACTGTCATACATATTGATCCACAGCATCCAAAACGTGCTCAAGGGGTGACATGTCTTGTATGCAGGCCATGGAAGAACTGGGACATTTTAAGCTTCCAGGAATTGTGTACAGATCCTGGAGACATGAGACCATGCATTATCAGACTGAAACATGAGGTGATGGCGACGGATGAAGGACACGACAATGGGCCTCAGGATCTCGTCACAGTATCTCTGTGCATTTAACTATTTAATAAATTTTAGAATAAGGCTGTAACGTAAGAAAATGTGGTCAAGTGGTCTGAATACTTTCCGAATGCACTGTATGTCACCTGTAGTAAATGTACCATTCATCGCAGTCATTTGGTTACATTAATTTATGTTACTGTATTAATTCATGTATTAATTACAGTCATTTACCATTCTCATTCTAGGAATGGAAATGTTGTTTGCTGAATTTCAGAATCTGCTACACTTGTGAGAAACAAGTTTAGGCTTATTTCATAACCATCATTGACAAGATTTGTAGATGTTTTCAATGTTTTTTTTTTTGGAGTGATCTAAGTGAGCAGTGAGCATGCGTCTGGTGTCTCTGTCCTGATAGTGCCTGAGCACGCTTAAAAGTACCTGGCCTGCTGCGCGGAAATGTAGGAACAGTTTTTATTTTATTTTTTTACATCCTTTGCGAATTATGTTTTTAAACGTTCCTTACAGTAAGCTATTTGAAAAATATTTTCAACAATGTCTCCCTCGATAATCACCAATCCTCAGTGTGAAAGAGCAATGGAAGTTATAGGCCTACTGCTTCATTGACCTATAGGATATGAGTTCCATGCGCTCATTTCTTTAGCCGCCAATGGATCACTGTGTACCGATGTGTACATAAGGCTAGTTAGTGCTCTTGCATTTGCAGGATTTTTCGATTTGTATAATTTTAAATCCGATTTTTATGATTTACCACATCACAATGATTGAGAAACGAAAACATCATTATTGAAATGAAGCTGTTCCACGAAAATGCTCATATGAAAAAGAAAAAGAAAAGCTCTGTAAACTAGCTCTATAAGCTATGCGCGTGTGATAGTTGAGTTGGATGAATAAGATACATGATAAATAACGAAAATACACACAGGTTCATTTAATTTCAATAAATTATGCAAATGAATCTATAGACCAATAACCATGATGGTCAATTGTATTTCCATCAATTAATAAAATGCTGTCATGACTTCAGCCGAAGTTGGTGCCTCTCCTTGTTCGGGTGGCGTTTCGCGGTCGTCATCACCGGCTTTCTAGCTGCCACCGATCTGTTTCTTTTTCGATTTGTTTTGTCTTGATTGTACACAACTGGTTCCCATTACGTTATTTAAAAATATATATTTCACCTTTATTTAACCACGTAAGCTAGTTGAGAACAAGTTCTCATTTGCAACTGCGACCTGGCCAAGATAAAGCATAGCAGTTCGACACATACAACAACACACATGGAATGAACAAAACATACAGTCAATAATACAGTAGAAAAAAAAGAAACAAAAGTCTATATACAGTGCAAATTAGGTCAAATAAGGGAGTTTAGGCAATAAATAGGCCATGGTGGCGAAGTAATTATAATATGGTAATTAAACACTGGAATGGTAGATGTGCAAAAGATGGATTTGCAAGTAGAGATACTGTGGTGCAAAAGCTGCAAAATAAATGAATACAGTATGGGGATGAGGTAGATAGATGGGCGGTATACAGATGGGCTATGAACAGGTGCAGTGATCTGTGAGCTGCTCTGACAGCTGGTTCTTAAAGCTAGTGAGGGAGATGGGAATCTCCAGCTTCAGTGATTTTTGCAGTTCGTTCCAGTCAGTGGCAGCAGAGAACTGGAAGGAAAGGTGACAAAAGGAGGAATTGGCTTTGGGGCTGACCAGTGAGATATACCTGCTGGAGCACGTGCTACGAGTGGGTGCTGCTATGGTGACCAGCGAGCTGAGATAGGGTGGGGCTTTACCTAGCAGAGACTTGTAGATAACCTGTAGCCAGTGGGTTTGGTGACGAGTATGAAGTGAGGGTTAGGCAACGAGAGTGTATAGGTCGCGGGGATGTGTAGTATATGGGGCTTTGGTGGCAAAACGGATGGCACTGTGATAGACTACATCCAGTTTGCTGAGTAGAGTGTTGGAGGCTATTTTATAGATGACATCGCCAAAGTCAAGGATCGGTAGGATGGTCAGTTTTACATGGGTATTTTTGGCAGCATGAGTGAAGGAAGCTTTGTTGCGAAATAGGAAGCCGATTCTAGATTGAATTTTTGATTGGAGATGCTTAATGTGAGTCTGTAAGGAGAGTTTACAGTCTAGCCAGACACCTAGGTATTTGTAATTATCCACGTATTCTAAGTCAGAGCCGTCCAGAGTAGTGATGCTGGATGGGCAGGCAGGTGCGGGCAATGATTGGTTGAATAGCATGCATTTAGTTTTATTTGCGTTTAAGAGCAGTTGGAGGCCACAGAAGGAGAGTTGTATGGCATTGAAGCTCATCTGGAGGTTAGTTAACACAGTGTCCAAAGAAGGGCCAGAAGTACACAGAATGGTGTCGTCTGCGTAGAGGTGGATCAGAGAATCACCAGCAGCAAGTGCGACATTATTGATGTATACAGAGAATAGGGTCCGCCCGAGAATTTAATCCTGTGGCACCCGCATAGAGACTGCCAGAGGTCTGGACAACAGGCCCTCCGATTTGAAACACTGAGCTCTATCAGAGAAGTAGTTGGTGAACCAGGCGAAGCAATCATTTGAGAAACCAAGGCTGTTGAGTCTGCCAATAAGAATGTGGTGATTGACAGAGTCGAAAGCCTTGGCCAGGTCGATGAATACAGCTGCACAGTAATGTCTCTTATCGATGGAGGTTATGATAACGTTAAGGACCTTGAGCGTGGCTGAGGTGCACCCATGACCAGCTCGGAAACCAGATTGCATAGCGGAGAAGGTACGATGTGATTCAAAATGGTCAGTAATCTGTTTGTTAACATGGCTTTCGAAGACCTTAGAGATGTAGGGTAGGATAGATATAGGTCTGTAGCAGTTTGGGTCTAGAGTGTCTCCCCCTTTGAAGAGGGGGATGACCGAGGCAACTTTCCAATCTTTGGGAATCTCAGACGATCCGAAAGGGAGGTTGAACAGGCTAGTAATAGGGGTTGCAACAATTTCGGCAGATAATTTTAGAAGGAGAGGATCCAGATTATCTAGCCCGGCTGATTTGTAGGGGTCCAGATTTTGCAGCTCTTTCAGAACATCAGCTATCTGGATATGGGTGAAGGAGAAATGGTGGGGGCTTGGGCGGGTTGCTGTGGAGGGTGCCGGGCAGTTGACCTGGGTAGGGGTAGCCAGGTGGAAAGCATGGCCAGCCATAGAGAAATGCTTATTGAAATTCTCAATTATAGTGGATTTGTCAGTTGTAACAGTGTTAAATTGTTAGCCGAGGCGTGTTGAGCAGTGCTAGAGGCTCTAGAGTGAAATAAAACAATAGTTACAAACCAGAACAGCAATCGACACGGCATGGTGACTTAAGGGAAAGGCATGCGTAGCCGGGTGATCATACAAGTCCAATGCGTGGCTTCAAGCAGCTAGCGGCACGGGGCTAGCAGGCTAACAGAAAGGCCTTCGAGGGATGACGCGACGGAGGAAAGTCTGTTGTGGCCCCCTCATGCAGTTACATCAGCGGATGGATCAGCAGATCTCCGTGTGATAAACTAGGCCAATTGGCAAAATATGTATAGTGGCCGAAGAAATATGTCCGAAGGACCTCTTAAGCCAGCAGTGCAATGTGCTTTAGATAGCTAGCAGGCCGCAGATTAGCGGCTGTGCGTGCAGGGCTCGTTAGCTGCTATAATTCCAGGTGGATTTTTGAAAATCATAATAAAAATGTAAAAAATAAAAAAATAAAAAAATAGGTTCAGAGCTTGCTGTCGGAATCCGGAGATATGGAGAAGAATAAGACCGACTAGATCTGGTTTGAGTCGCACTGTACAGACTGGCGAGAGTTATCCAGGATAAAGGTAGCTGATGACCGCTAGCAAAGGATAGCTGACTGCTAGCTAGTGGCTTCGGAATGTATTCGATGGGCCTCGTAAGCCAACATTCCATTGTGCTCTAGACAGCTAGCATTCAGGGGACGTTAGCTGCGAAGGTCGGAAGGTGAGAAGGTTCAGAGTTTGCGATAGGAATCTGGGGATATGAAGAGAAAAATAGGTCTGGTATGCTCTGGTTGAATCACGCTGTACAAACTGGCGAGAGCTTTCCAAGATAGAGGTTAGCTGATGACCGTTAGCTGGCTAGTTAGCTGGCTAGTTTATGTTGGAGAGATTCCAGTAATAGAGGCAAAGAAAAATACTTTAGAAAAAAGCAGGTCCACACCACATTGGGTGAGGCGGGTTGCAGGAGAGGATTTTGAAGTAAGGGCTTAGAAAAATATAAAATATATGCGAAGAAAAATATATATACAGATATATACATGGGACACGACAAGACGAAGGACAAATACGTCTGACTGCTACGCCATTTTGGAATGGTCAAGATTATTTCCATATTTAACCATCTGGTTCCCATGATGTTTTGTGCGTGATTGTTCCTTGTCTAGTGTTATCAGTCGTCTGTGTTATGGTGTGTTTTCCCTGCGTGGAATATATGGTTGATTATTTTCAGAGTAAAGTATGTTATTTTACTCAGTTCTGTGTCCTGCGCCTGACTCCGTACTCACCTCTGCATACTGATACATGACAAACGCCTTATTTTGCAATGGGATTTTTTTTCTCCCGGTCATTTTAGCTGGCAAAAGTTTTATTTATTGGCTTTTCATACTTTTGACGAAAAGCCAAGTGGCGGTAAATAGAAACCCTGATTCTCACACAGACTGTAATGGAAAACTGTAAATTAAACAAATATTTATTTTTCTATGTTTTACTGTGGCATACTGTAAATTATGGTGCATTGTGGGAAATAATAATAATAACAATAATTTCTGTATTTCGAAGAGTACTGTAATTCTACCCCACAGAATACAGTACCATATTTTTGGAGCATCAAAAATATTTTGACCACTTAGTAGGTGCGTGGTATTGTTGTTTCAGGCTCATTAACACAATATGTGGCGTGCCTTGTAAACGGCTAAGCTTCGACCCAGCCCCTCTAGGCTTAGACCCAGTCCCTCTAGGCTTAGACCCAGTCCCTCTAGGCTTAGACCCAGTCCATCTAGGTTTCGAACCAGTCCCTCTAGGCTTAGACCCAGCCCCTCTAGGCTTAGACCCAGTCCCTCTAGGCTTAGACCCAGTCCCTCTAGGCTTAGACCCAGTCCATCTAGGTTTCGAACCAGTCCCTCTAGGCTTAGACCCAGCCCCTCTAGGCTTAGACCCAGTCCCTCTAGGCTTAGACCCAGTCCCTCTAGGCTTAGACCCAGTCCATCTAGGCTTCGAACCAGTCCCTCTAGGCTTAGACCCAGTCCCTCTAGGCTTAGACCCAGTCCCTCTAGGCTTAGACCCAGTCCATCTAGGCTTAGACCCAGTCCCTCTAGGCAGCAGCGGTTAAGACCCTTCTCAGATCTAGTTTGAGCTACTAAACAGAATATGCCTGCTGTTTACATGGATCTTTTTCAACATAACCATGAACAATTGAGCAATTGAGAAATTCACCTGTTTAAGACAGACAGACAGACAGACAGACAGACAGACAGACAGACAGACAGACAGACAGACAGACAGACAGACAGACAGACAGACAGACAGACAGACAGACAGACAGACAGACAGACAGACAGACAGACAGACAGACAGACAGACAGACAGACAGACAGACAGACAGACCTGTAAGGGGTCTTTTTCTTTCAGCTGCTGGAAAACGGTACATATCATATCACCATGGATCAGAGATAACCCGAGCTGAGCTGAGTTCCCTAGTCCCTCACAACATTTCACCATGGAAACCACCCCCAGACTAGCTGTGTGATTGTGTCTGTGTCAACAGGCAGACAGACAGTCTGTCTTACAACATGCAAAAACATTTACCCAGAGCTTTCTCCCTTGTCTGCATAGTGATTCTGCCCTGTAGAGGTAATATCACCCTAAAGGAAACCACACACACACGCATGTACGCACAAAACAAAACACACACACACACACACCATGCAATCGATCTCGGAGTTAGTGAACTATAACCCGTCTGTCTGAAAGCTAGTTGGACATCATACGAATGTTACGCACACATCAAAGGTCAGAGGTTCCTGATGATGCTCCTCCATCATTCCTCATCTCTCTTTGCCACCATCTTCAAAAGACAAGGACAGAAGGTGAAGGGACAGAGAGAAAACGGACACCAAATGCCAGCCTTAGAAAAAAAAGCCAGTGAAATGCCACTACTGGACATGCAGAGATTGTTCCATGACCCTCTCTAGATCAGTGTGTGGATACACACACACACACACACACACACACACACACACACACACACACACACACACACACACACACACACACACACACACACACACACACACACACACACACACACACACACACACACACACACACACACACACAGTCTTGTACAACTAACCTTTGGGGACACACAATTCAGTCCCAGTCAAATAACTACTTTCCCTAACCCCTAACCCTAATCTTAACCCTAACCTTAACCCAAAATCCTAACCTTAACCCTAACCCTAAACCTAACCCTAGGGCCTAACCTAACCCTAAAACTAACCCTAGCTCCTAACCCTAACCCTAAAACTAGCCCTAGCTCCTAACCCTAACCCTAAAACTAACCCTAAAACTAACCCTAGCTCCTAACCCTAACCCTAAAACTAACCCTAGCTCCTAACCCTAACCCTAGTTCCTAACCCTAACCCTAAAACTAACCCTAGCTCCTAACCCTAACCCTTACTGTAATAATAACCCTAACACTAATTCTAACCTTAACCCAAATCCCCCTAGAAATAACATTTGACCTCATGGGGACTAACAAAATGTCTCCAGTTGGTCAAATTTTTGTTTAGCGTAGCCTAGTGGTTAGAGCGTTGGACTAGTAACCGGAAGGTTGTGAGTTCAAACCCCCGAGCTGACAAGGTACAAATCTGTCGTTCTGCCCCCTGAACAGGCAGTTAACCCACTGTTCCCAGGCCGTCATTGAAAATAAGAATATGTTCTTAACTGACTTGCCTGGTTAAATAAAGGTAAAATTTAAAAAATTTAAAAAATTCAAAAAAATTATTGTGGGGACTTCTAAGGTGGACTAAGGTGAGCAAGCATACAGTACCAGTCAAACGTTTGGACACCTACTCATTCAAGGGTTCTTCTTTATTTTGACTCTTTTCTACATTGGAGAATAATAGTGAAGACATCAAAACTATGAAATAACACAAATGGAATCCTGTAGTAACCAAAAAGTTTTAAACTATCTGAGCTTCTTCAAAGGAGCGACCCTTTCATTGATGACAGCTCTTGGCATTCTCAACCAGCTTCCTGGAAGGAGTATGAAGGCACACACACACAGTCAGAAAATAGGATGATATTTTTTAAGAGTTTTAAAAAGAGTTGTCAGAGCAGAAAAGCAGCACATCCTGTTGTATACAGGCTCTATTGACTGCATGAATGGAATTGGAAAGCAATACACAGCTGGGAGTATAAACAATGCTAACATCCTTCCTTGCCAAGCGGCATTACTGAAGCTAGTGATGCTCTCTCGCCCTCTCAGGGCCTTTATTTGTGTAACACGAGGCATATAAACTGGGAACTCTATTCGGCTCTCATGTCATCCCTCCAGTGTTGAGAAAGGGATCTGGGCTAAGATATCTGGGTAAACAGTGGTATGTAAAACGGATGTATACTTAGCCTATATCAAGGCAATAAACATTGAGTCATACACGGCATACACTCCAAAAGAGTTCTTCGGCTGTTCCCATAGAAGAACCCTTTTTGATTCCATGTAGACCCTCTGTGCAAAGGGTTTTACATGGAACTCAAAAGGGTTCTACCTGGAATCGAAAGGGGTTCTTCAAACTACATAATCCTTTTAGGTTCTAGATAGCACATATTTTTCTGTAGTGTAATCGGCACTATGATGCTTGAATTGAACAAAGTATCTTGGTGGGCTAAGAACAAGGTACCAGTTTAGTTCAGTTCTACAGAGGCAGTGCGACCCACATGTATTGAGTCCCACATTTTTTGCAAAAATTACAACAACAAAAAAAATGAATAAATAATAATTATACAATTGGGTGGGCTTGCCTGTTTTGCAGGATATTTTTGGCATTAATACGTGTCAAATATCAGTTTGTAAACAATGTACAAAAAAAATATATATATATATCATTGAGTTAATAAAGCCCGTTAAAAACACGGTCTCTTTTTCTGTTTTCTTGAGTAAGGCAGCTCCACAATGCAGGTGTTTCAGCCAAGCTCAGTGCTTTCTGTGGCGGTGGGGCAAGCCAACAGAAAATATGGAGCGTTGCACCATGATTGGCTCAGTGTTCTGTCACTCATGGGTACACTACGTTACCGCCAAGTCTAAGGGTAGACCTCGAAAATTCTAGCCCTTTGGGTGATGCCATAGAGTTACTTTAGAAGTGCCCATCTAAGAAGGCTCAAGGTCATAGGCCACAGATAAAATGACATCAAATCATGTTGTATCTACAGTAGCTTTGATTGGAATGATCATGTCAACATCATACTTTCAAAATCTTAGTCATCATCATCAGTCATCATCATGAACCAAGTCAACAATCTACTGGCAAATCCTTTTTAATCCTTGATATATGAAGAGAAATAATGAAGAGAAATTACAGACAAAGTGTATCGGTGCTCATCAGCCATTGGACATAAACATTGCACAAGTTGGAAATCGCAAATTCAACAATGAGTGGTTTGGAAGGAATCAGTGACAGTGGCTGTGTTGTCCCAAATCTGGGATTCAGGGGCTCTTTTCCAAGTTTAAAATGATAAACATTCAACATTGGCCATGCTGTCAATGAAGCATTATTTGTGCTGAGCTCAAAACAACTGTTAAGTCAGAACTTGACTTCAGTGAGTTCAAGACAACTGGAAAGTTGGGAATAAACGAGCTCCGACTGGGAAAATAAGTTTTGAACAGTCATCCAACTCGGGAATTGCAAATTGAAGATCAATGACGTCATCATGATTTGACCTTGTTTTTCTCAGAGTTCCCAGTTGTTTTGAAAGCACATTAAATACTGAGAATGCCAGACTTTAATGACAAAATTTGCCCACGAAGGACCACCGCACCACGTTCCTGTTCAAGTGAGCACAGAACAACAATGTGAGTCCAAAAATGTATTGTATGTATGTAATATGCCAGGGAGATAATGTGTACTGTACCTAAGAAAGTAATACTGAGTGTATGTTATGTAGTAAGATGTTAGTAGACCATGTGCCTCACCCAAATCATTTGGTCTATTTACCCCTCTATTTGCCTACTGTTCTGACTTGGTGGTGCACATGTAGCCTATAACCTGTTTTAGAGGAATGTAATCATTGAATATTGTAAGAGCTTTCATTGTCTGCGTATATGCACCCTTTATTTATCCTACGGTTCTAAATTAGTGTACAGGGAGAACACTGCAAGAATGGCCCATTCTGAATTCTGTCACTGTACATTTCAAAAGTGCTGAACAAATAGTTACATTGACTATGTCTGTCCTAGCTCGCTCATTAATGTCTTAATCAAAATTACGGATTGCCTCTTATCCACTTGTCGTTCCCTTATGCCATAGTTTGTACATATTAATTGTCAATAGAAACCACATTTGTTTAAGCAAGTCAGCCATATCAGCTATGTTTTTTTAAATGAGGCTGAATGAACTTTTTTGCTGCCAGACAAGGCTTTGCTGACAGCCAGGTGTACAGTGGTAAGGGGTTGGGGCTACGACAGCTTTATGTAGGCCGTTTGTCACCTTTATAGTGCAATTAAATGTACTGTTTAGTGTTGTGTTGTGGCTTTGCTGGCATGCATCCCACTTTTTATTGTTGCCCCACCAAGATTTATATCAAATCGCCACTGTACAGAGGACAGGCAGGCTTGGAGACAGGCAGGCTTGGAGACAGGTCGGCAACAAAGGGAGGAAACAATCTAACTGATGTTGGAAGAGAAATCTTCTTGGCTGAAGCAAGGTGGCTCAGAAAGCAATGTAAGGCACAGGGACAAAACTACCTGTTAGGAAAAAAACAACTGTGAGCCTCGAAGATCATCGTTCCTGGTCATTTGATCCAGATTTTGTGACTGTGGACTGTTGAAAGCCCATCTAACCTCATGCCACCTCATTTAACATCATGCCACTCCATCTACACTCATGCCACCCCATCTACTCTCAAGACACCCCATCTACTCTCAAGCAACCCCATCTACCCTCATACTACTAAATCTAACCTCATGCCACCCCATCTAACCTCATGCCATCCGAACTAACCTCATGCCACCTGAACTAACCTCATGCCACCCCATCTAACCTCATGCCACCCCATCTAACCTCATGCCACCCCATCTAACCTCATGCCACCCCATCTAACCTCATGCCACCAAATCTAACCTCATGCCACCCCATCTAACCTCATGCCACCCCATCTAACCTCAGTGATTAGTCTCAAAATGAAAATAGACAGAAAGTGGAATGAAGCTATGGATGAGAGGATTAAGGTCTGAATTACAAACCGAAGAGAGCGAGAGCGAGAGAGAAGGAGAGAGAGTTTTTATTCCATCAAAATAGGTTTGTTTTTACAAAATTATAAAGATAGAACAGCAATGTATATAATTGATAATGGTGTTATTAAACACTTTATTAAAACATGTATTAGACTACACTCATTTTACAACTTCATCAGTAGGCCTGTAAATCCAAAAGCCAATGACTATCCTGGCTGCAGAGAACAAATGAGAGCCATTGTCTATTGAAGCCCAATAATAGGCCTATCTCAAGACTGGCCTCAATATGGTGCTCCCGCCTGCGTGCCAGGGATAACGGACTGATAATAATGACGGTATCTGTTACCACAATATATGTCTGTTTACTTATTCACTGAGGGATTTAGGCTACTTACCCAATCAATTTGCTTCCATTTGCGAAGCTTCACTGTATTAGATAAGCATTAATGATGCATTAGGCTAGTTGTCCAAAGGGCAGAGGTGTCGAGTTTCGCTGTCCTCTCCACAGAGGGACCATTTCATCATCTCAACTGCCTAGTGTTGCTACAAAGCTTATTGTTCGAAATAGTCAAGCTAACAAATGGTTTAGGTAGGCCTATATGGTTGAGTAACTCATATAAAGGCATGGGCAGCATCCCTTTTCATTGCTTGAGTAACTGTTATAAAATGCACATTTGTGCCCTTCCCAGTTGGCTTCATGATGGGATGTGTATAGCACCAAGGCCACTAGTTGGCTTCATGATGGGATGTGTATAGCACCAAGGCCACCAGTTGGCTTCATGATGGGATGTGTATAGCACCAAGGCCACTAGTTGGCTTCATGATGGGATGTGTATAGCACCAAGGCCACTAGTTGGCTTCATGATGGGATGTGTATAGATAGCACCAAGGCCACCAGTTGGCTTCATGATGGGATGTGTATAGCACCAAGGCCACTAGTTGGCTTCATGATGGGATGTGTATAGATAGCACCAAGGCCACCAGTTGGCTTCATGATGGGATGTGTATAGCACCAAGGCCACTAGTTGGCTTCATGATGGGATGTGTATAGCACCAAGGCCACTAGTTGGCTTCATGATGGGATGTGTATAGCACCAAGGCCACCAGTTGGCTTCATGATGGGATGTGTATAGTACCAAGGCCACCAGTTGGCTTCATGATGGGATGTGTATAGCACCAAGGCCACTAGTTGGCTTCATGATGGGATGTGTATAGCACCAAGGCCACTAGTTGGCTTCATGATGGGATGTGTATAGCACCAAGGCCACTAGTTGGCTTCATGATGGGATGTGTATAGCACCAAGGCCACTAGTTGGCTTCATGATGGGATGTGTATAGCAGCAAGGCCACCAGTTGGCTTCATGATGGGATGTGTATAGCGCCAAGGCCACTAGTTGAGTGACATGTTACATAATGAATGATTCAATGTAACGGAATAGTGTGCTCCAACTATACTCTTTAGTCCATGTCAACTGAGATCGATCAATAGACTATTGAATTATGATCTTGCTTGTGAATGCATCTGTAACCATAAAACGAACCCAAACTCAAGTTGGCAAAACGACAGCAACATGAAAACCATGTGCATGTTCAGAGAGAATGTGAGTATATACAAGGCTGGATGTGAATGGGAATGAAACTGAGTCAGAATCCGGTGTGCAGCTCAAGGCTCTCAGTCTTTCTAGGGCTGTGTTGCGGTGTCTTGAATGATCACACAATATGAAGTATGGGCCGCTCGTTATTCTCGTGTCGCATCACATGCAGATCTAAGCTTCTCAGTGAGCAAAACTGGTTGAAAGAGGTATTTTCAACATCTTGTGCTCATATGGATGGCTGGGTTGAAGAATCACCTTATCCAGCCTTGGCTCATAGACCAGACGTCAAATTAGTATGATACATTCCATTTGGCATGGGTACATAATACAGAGGGTTACTTATGGCAAAAAAAGTAAATAAGAGTGTTTGGTTGGGGTGGATGGGTAGGCGTAAAATGCGAACGTCTGGTAACTCAAAGGTTGTGTGTTCTAATCTTATCACGGACAACTATAGCAACTTTTCTTCTACTTTGAACCTTCTTAGCATGTTAGCTAACCCTTCCCCTAACTCTAACCCTAACCTTAACCCTTGAACCTATAACACCTAACCTTAACCCTAAAACTTTAGTGTTAGTCACAACAAATTTGAAATCGTAACATGTCATATGTTTGCAAATTTATAACATATTGTAAATTTAGCAAATTCGTAACATATTGTACATTTTGCTAATTTGTATTTATCATACAATTTGTAATTCATAATGTATCATGCGAAATGGATCATGGACATTCACAAATTAATATATAACATACTAAATGGTGTGCCTCAGATTTATGTACAGAATATTACGAAATGCTCTGAGACCAGGTTGACTCTTCCCTTGACACCTTAGGCTAGCCGAACCACTGTCTGTCATCAACCAATAACCCGACGAACCCGTGCCCTGTCTGTCTAGTTGTGCGTCCAACGCGTACACGGAAGATGTGCGTCCAACGTAATGTCTGATGTTAATTAGGGTAAATATTATGTTTGCGCTACGGCATCAGCAGCATTCACTCCTCCGACAACAGGCTTTGTCCATTCAGTATAATATCGCCGTCATATAAATATGACCACGTCATGTATCAATAACATTTCTCTCACGTTTTCAGGGGTGAGGTCAGAAGCTGATGTGAGAGCACTTAACTTTGTATTTACGCCTCTAAACCAGTGTTCATCTGTGTGTAGCTAAGAGTTTCCCTGACAGCATCACAATAGTGCAAACATCAGCAGCGTATGAGCGACAACACATCTGCAGCTGATCTCCGAACGTTAACATTCTCACATCTGAAATGCCTCACACTTTATTATGTGCATGTCAGATATAGGCTACCCTGCTACCCTGCCCTGTTAGTCAATTCAATGGATACTTTCCACGATACATTGTACGATACACTGTAGCCTAAAGTGGATTTCTGCTTTAGACATGCACTCTCTTTCGTGCACCTTGCATGCGACGTTTTTGAACACAGATCGTATGGAAACAACTGTTTGCTTAGGCTACTCGGAGCAGGACCTAACACAGCACACACGGCCAGAACGGTGTTAAAGGGACCAGCCATTCCAACCATGACCGCTATTCTGTCACCATGAACTCAAGAGCAGACGCGACACAGTCAACAGGCCAGGCAAGGATGGACTGGAATAATATGGACCGAGCCCGGAGCTCACCTCACTACGGTTTCACCATGCACGGAGACCACCAGCCCAGAAGAGAAAAACCACGTACCTTCACTTGACACACCAGGCTTCCGCGGGATCCGAGCGATGGGGCCTGACGAAGTTACAGTCTGACGCAGTGGCAATGTTTTGGTCCAAAATCGGGTGGAAAAGGCTGCGGCGGAAACAGGACCTGGAGAAGGCTGAGGTCGGAATAGTCACTGCTGCGTGTGGCTCCGTCGGAGGAGACTCGAATTGACTATAAACTGCAGTGCGCATGTATGCCCGTGTCAGATTGCTGTTCTGGAGCCGCACTGATAGTTGGCCCTGTGGCACCGATTATTGGGTTTATGTCCCCTCCGCGGCTATTCGCCCGCAGTTTGACAATCTGCTACCTTGTGCCATTGCATCAGCGTCGGGGAGAGAGAGAGGTATGGCCGTCACCTAACCTATATAAGCACTCGGAGACGAGAAAGCGGCCATGGCACTTTTGGTCACGGTGCACTAAACGCATGGGCTCTTCCGCGGCACGGGCAGGCCGTAATGTCAATTTGCCCACTTTAAATTTTTTGACATTGCACATGCCATCGTTTTAAGTGCTAAACATGTATGTTGTGTAAAATTAAAGAGCGCTGGCAAGAGCTAATCCATTTACAGTCCCGGCTCCCAGGCTGGCCAGGGTCAATGCAATTAATTATTCCTTCACACAGCTATAAAGCACGACCATAAAACGTGGACATATTCATACTCCGCCATGTCCTTGCATGGACATCTCAGTTCCTAGAGTGGGGTCAGCTCAATCAATTACTTTTTATTGATATGGGCAATCAGCTTACTAATCAGATATGCGTGCCGAATCAGCAAATGTTCCGAGTCAGCAACACTATAATGAATGAGGGTTTAAGATAATAAAAAGCACTGGGGAAAATGCAAAACTGACCCAAGATCAGCGTCTAGGAGCAACTTCACCCTACTCCACTCCCCAGTGCTACATATCCACTCACTTGCCCCTGCACCTAAGAGTATTAGGACTATACTAAGGGTACAGGTCTAGACGAAATAGCCTCAGACTTAAAACGACTAAGACCTGTTATATATGGCATCACTCTATACTGATATCAATAATAAATGCTGTGGCTGAGCGATTTTATAGACATAACATTCTAAAATCACGCAAGACACGTGGTAGAGATTACGATTCTGTTAAAACAGCGTTCGTCTATAAAGGAGTGAGAGGGCCAAGTTTGATCATATATTCAATGGTCAGGAATGCCACTGGCTTTACTTACAGAGTAGTGTCACCCAGTGTCCAGAAGGCAATACTGCACCATCTGATTCCAATGGCCCATTTGAGATAGACAGCCCAGCTATATCCCCAAACAACTAACGTGGTTACTTTGTCTCAAGTGTCATGAGTGTATAATGTCCGCTGGTAGAGCTAATGTAAACGAATAAACTAACAGTGCCGTTTCAGCCCCACTGAAGCTCACAGCAACATAATCGGTGTTCCTGAAGTTCAACTGCACATGGCGACGGTCTCAGATGCAGCCTCTTATTAGTGCTGTAAGAAGCCTATAAGTTTAGCAGAGAAGGCTCCCCTAATATTATTTAGGATATTCTGTGAAGTTATATTTACTTCAAACAATATAGCAATTTAACAAAAATAGTTGTTTCTCTGAATCTGCATTAACCTACAAGTATAGTATTTTAGCTTCATTACATCATATTGATGTTACTAAATACCTCGCCTGGTCATTAATATTTATTTGTTTTGTCCTTCATTTCCTTTTATTCTGATTTATTCCCTTTTCAAGATTCCTTTAAAAAAGCAATCTTAAGAGACTGGTGTAATATTGCAACTCAGGTCATATTTGTAATGGTCCTTCTGTAGCTCAGTTGGTAGAGCATGGCGCTTGTAACGCCAGGGTAGTGGGTTCGATCCCCGGGACCACCCATACATAGAATGTATGCACACATGACTGTAAGTCGCTTTGGATAAAAGCGTCTGCTAAATAGCATATAAAAAAAAATATATAAAAAAATAAATAATGGAAAGGTGTGTCTACATGGTCTGTAGTAACCTAGGTCATTGAGGTCACATAGGTAAGAGGATACAGAGAGGTGAAAGGTCATTCACAGACCATGATGTAAAGGGGATTATTGTACTGTACCGTAGACTTTTTCTAGTACATATACAGTCAATGAACTAAGCAACCAGATGTAGCTGGTTTCTGGTTCATATACAGTCAGTGAACTAAGCAGACCAGCTGGTATCTGGTTCATATACAGTCGGTGAACTAAGCAGACCAGACCCAGCTGGCATCGCATTGGTACCCATGGGAGAGACACCAGGCACCACAGGCTAAAATTACATTTTTGCATCTACTTATCAATTTGGTTGAATTTTGGGCCATTAATATCACCTAATTTGCACATTTTAATACAATATTTCAGAGAAATTGTAATGCAAAAAAGTATTCTCTTTGTGTCCAAATACTACTGGAAAAAAAAGTTGATTGAGATGTGATTCATTGACAAACAATTACCCTATTGGGGTGTGATGCCTGGCCATACGCAGACTGGAACAGTGACTCTTTTTTCAAATGGTTAATGGCCTGCTTGTGTCATCTTCATTTATCCACCATCTTTGACTGTACTATAGTACTCTCTGTTTCCAGCAGATGTCAGTGCTGTTCCATTTAAAGAGCTTCTGAGAGTTGAGACTGACCTTTCTGCAATCTCCTACACTGTCCTCTCCTTTATCCTCTTTCTGTTCATCATCCTCATCATCACCATCATCATCATTATCTTTTTCACAGTTACCATCATCACCCTCATCCTGATTATTGTCGTGCTTAGTTAAATTAGAAAGTCATTATTGAAATGACATTGCACCAATGGTGTTAGCTAGTAATTATTGTAATAGCAGTGGCACTAATAGTGCTAGGTAGTAATGCTTGTAATATCAGTGGCACTAATGGTGCTAGCTAGAAATTATTGTAATAGCAGTGGCAGTAATGGTGCTAGCTAGTAATTATTGTAATAGCAGTGGCACTAATAGTGCTAGGTAGTAATTATTGTAATAGCAGTGGCAGTAATGGTGCTAGCTAGTAATTATTGTAATAGCAGTGGCACTATGAGTGCTAGCTAGTAATTATTGTAATAGCAGTGGCAGTAATGGTGCTAGCTAGTAATTATTGTAATAGCAGTGGCACTAATAGTGCTAGGTAGTAATTATTGTAATAGCAGTGGCAGTAATGGTGCTAGCTAGTAATTATTGTAATAGCAGTGGCACTAATAGTGCTAGCTAGTAATTATTGTAATAGCAGTGGCAGTAATGGTGCTAGCTAGTAATTATTGTAATAGCAGTGGCACTAATAGTGCTAGGTAGTAATTATTGTAATAGCAGTGGCACTAATGGTGCTAGCTAGTAATTATTGTAATAGCAGTGGCACTAATGGTGCTAGCTAGTAATTATTGTAATGACAGTGGCACTAATAGTTCTAGCTAGTAATTATTGTAATATCAGTGGCACTAATGGTGCTAGCTAGAAATTATTGTAATAGCAGTGGCACTAATAGTGCTAGGTAGTAATTATTGTAATAGTAGTGGCACTAATAGTGCTAGCTAGTAATTATTGTAATGACAGTGCCACTAATAGTGCTAGCTAGTAATTATTGTAATGACAGTGGCACTAATGGTGCTAGCTAGGAATTATTGTAATAATAGTGGCACTAATGGTGCTAGCTAGGAATTATTGTAATAATAGTGGCACTAATAGTGCTAGCTAGTAATTATTGTAATAATAGTGGCACTAATGGTGCTAGCTAGGAATTATTGTAAAAGCAGTGGCACTAATGGTGCTAGCTAGGAATGATTTGAATAGCAGTGGCACTAATGGTGCTAGCTAGTAATTATTGTAATGACAGTGGCACTAATAGTGCTGGCTACAGTAGCAAAGAGATTGGAGGTCAAAGGTACAGTGGTGTGATATTGGAAATATTGTAGGACTGTGACCATTATGGAGTTTGACACCCCAAATTGTTTTGACTGCTGGGAACTTTTGTAAATGAAGATTGTCCACTGGCATAACACAGTATCTCTGGAACCCCCAACAGCTGTCCTGTATAGTCTATCTGAACCTGCATGACATGAGCCATCTTTGTGCTCTGGATAGAAGTTGTCTGTAAAACCAGTCTATTAATACCAAATAATACATTCAGCCCACCCTCAAAACACTCTCTTACTATGGGTTGTTTCATTATGCAGTGTAGCCTACTACTTATAGCTATATAGAGTATTTAGCTGCTATTTATACCGTTTTTATTTAAAAATGAGGAAAATCCTTAGCTTAAGTATACATTTAGCTACTATTTATTGTTTAACTCAGTAGGTTTTGACTGGCTAATAGTCTACACAAGTGGGCTGCAATCAAAGTAAATGGAATGAAATCCAACTTGAGAGACTCCCCTGGTCCTCTGAAGTCATCCTGAGTCATTGTGTATTATATGTCCATCGCGCTGCACACAATTTAAACTAAGTCTTGAATGATGCAGGACAAGATATACCAGAGATAAGGGCCTGTTCACATGGCAACCACTCAACTGAAACACCAGTTCTCCAGTAAGAAGAAACTCGCAAACAGATATTTTAATTTGAGCCCTTAAGAACTGTTGTCCGCTAAAGATGACAATCTATTTGCACCTGCCAATGTATTGTCTGTCTAGTGTCCAGACAACCTGTCCCCAGAACTTCATATACAGTTCAATGTATTGTCTGTCTAGTGTCCAGACAACCTGTCCCCAGAACTTCATATACAGTTCAATTTATTGTCTGTCTAGTGTCCAGACAACCTGTCCCCAGAACTTCCTATACAGTTAAATGTATTGTCTGTCTAGTGTCCAGACAACGGGTCCCCAGAACTTCCTATACAGTTCAATGTATTGTCTGTCTAGTGTCCAGACAACCTGTCCCCAGAACTTCCTATACAGTTAAATGTATTGTCTGTCTAGTGTCCAGACAACGGGTCCCCAGAACTTCCTATACAGTTCAATGTATTGTCTGTCTAGGGTCCAGACAACCTGTCCCCAGAACTTCCTATACAGTTCAATTTATTGTCTGTCTAGTGTCCAGACAACCTGTCCCCAGAACTTCCTATACAGTTAAATGTATTGTCTGTCTAGTGTCCAGACAACCTGTCCCCAGAACTTCCTATACAGTTAAATGTATTGTCTGTCTAGTTTCCAGACAACCTGTCCCCAGAACTTCATATACAGTTCAATGTATTGTCTGTCTAGTGTCCAGACAACCTGTCCCCAGAACTTCCTATACAGTTCAATGTATTGTCTGTCTACTTCCTATACAGTTCAATGTATTGTCTGTCTAGTGTCCAGACAACCTGTCCCCAGAACTTCCTATACAGTTCAATGTATTGTCTGTCTACTTCCTATACAGTTAAATGTATTGTCTGTCTACTTCCTATACAGTTCAATTTATTGTCTGTCTAGTGTCCAGACAACCTGTCCCCAGAACTTCATATACAGTTCAATTTATTGTCTGTCTAGTGTCCAGACAACCTGTCCCCAGAACTTCCTATACAGTTAAATGTATTGTCTGTCTAGTGTCCAGACAACCTGTCCCCAGAACTTCCTATACAGTTAAATGTATTGTCTGTCTAGTGTCCAGACAACCTGTCCCCAGAACTTCCTATACAGTTAAATGTATTGTCTGTCTAGTGTCCAGACAACCTGTCCCAATAACTTCCTATACAGTTAAATGTATTGTCTGTCTAGTGTCCAGACAACCGGTCCCCAGAACTTCCTATACAGTTAAATGTATTGTCTGTCTAGTGTCCAGACAACCTGTCCCAAGAACTTCCTATACAGTTCAATGTATTGTCTGTCTACTTCCTATACAGTTCAATGTATTGTCTGTCTACTTCCTATACAGTTCAATTTATTGTCTGTCTAGTGTCCAGACAACCTGTCCCCAGAACTTCCTATACAGTTAAATGTATTGTCTGTCTAGTGTCCAGACAACCTGTCCCCAGAACTTCCTATACAGTTAAATGTATTGTCTGTCTAGTGTCCAGACAACCTGTCCCCAGAACTTCCTATACAGTTAAATGTATTGTCTGTCTAGTGTCCAGACAACCTGTCCCCAGAACTTCCTATACAGTTAAATGTATTGTCTGTCTAGTGTCCAGACAACCTGTCCCCAGAACTTCCTATACAGTTAAATGTATTGTCTGTCTAGTGTCCAGACAACCTGTCCCCAGAACTTCCTATACAGTTAAATGTATTGTCTGTATAGTGCAGACAACCTGTCCCCAGAACTTCCTATACAGTTAAATGTATTGTCTGTCTAGTGTCCAGACAACCTGTCCCCAGAACTTCCTATACAGTTAAATGTATTGTCTGTCTAGTGTCCAGACAACCGGTCCCCAGAACTTCCTATACAGTTAAATGTATTGTCTGTCTAGTGTCCAGACAACCGGTCCCAAGAACTTCCTATACAGTTAAATGTATTGTCTGTCTAGTGTCCAGACAACCGGTCCCCAGAACTTCCTATACAGTTAAATGTATTGTCTGTCTAGTGTCCAGACAACCTGTCCCCAGAACTTCCTATACAGTTAAATGTATTGTCTGTCTAGTGTCCAGACAACCTGTCCCCAGAACTTCCTATACAGTTAAATGTATTGTCTGTCTAGTGTCCAGACAACCTGTCCCCAGAACTTCCTATACAGTTAAATGTATTGTCTGTCTAGTGTCCAGACAACCTGTCCCCAGAACTTCCTATACAGTTAAATGTATTGTCTGTCTAGTGTCCAGACAACCTGTCCCCAGAACTTCCTATACAGTTAAATGTATTGTCTGTCTAGTGTCCAGACAACGGGTCCCCAGAACTTCCTATACAGTTAAATGTATTGTCTGTCTACTTCCTATACAGTTAAATGTATTGTCTGTCTAGTGTCCAGACAACCTGTCCCCAGAACTTCCTATACAGTTAAATGTATTGTCTGTCTACTTCCTATACAGTTAAATGTATTGTCTGTCTACTTCCTATACAGTTAAATGTATTGTCTGTCTAGTGTCCAGACAACCTGTCCCCAGAACTTCCTATACAGTTAAATGTATTGTCTGTCTACTTCCTATACAGTTAAATGTATTGTCTGTCTACTTCCTATACAGTTAAATGTATTGTCTGTCTAGTGTCCAGACAACCTGTCCCCAGAACTTCCTATACAGTTAAATGTATTGTCTGTCTACTTCCTATACAGTTAAATGTATTGTCTGTCTACTTCCTATACAGTTAAATGTATTGTCTGTCTAGTGTCCAGACAAGCTGTCCCCAGAACTTCCTATACAGTTAAATGTATTGTCTGTCTACTTCCTATACAGTTAAATGTATTGTCTGTCTACTTCCTATACAGTTAAATGTATTGTCTGTCTAGTGTCCAGACAACCTGTCCCCAGAACTTCCTATACAGTTAAATGTATTGTCTGTCTAGTGTCCAGACAACCTGTCCCCAGAACTTCCTATACAGTTAAATGTATTGTCTGTCTAGTGTCCAGACAACCTGTCCCCAGAACTTCCTATACAGTTAATCTCTTTCCATAATGATTTGAGGCCGGCAATTAATGAGAATGAGAGGCTCAATTAAAGTTGTTGCAGAACTGCTGTATTTGAAGCACCGCTCCCTTCTGCCCAGTTTCCCTGATGTTGCTATGGCAATCAAGCTGTTTTTAACCATCCCTATAACTAATCGCTTCTGCCGGAGAGATCGTTTAAAAAAAAAAGTAATAAAACAGCTACCTAAGAAGCAATAGGCTCTTGGTCTGATATCTACTTTTAAACACCTGAGTAAGCTCCACTCATTGCGCTAGCTCCGTTGTAGCCTTGACAACGGCAAGAGGTCCTGAGGCGCTTTGATCAGACACAATCCTCAAGGCCAAGAACACAAACACTTAGCCTCCTAGTACACATGGACATGAAAAAGATTTAGGAATTACTTTTTGGAGGGTTACTGTCAAAAACAAGACATTGATTACAGGCGCAGAGCCCCAGAGCTCGTGGGCCCCCGCTCCTTGCAGGGACGATGTGTTCTGTACGCCAGTGTTCTCCTCCCAACCGCTCCATTTTGCTCGGAAAATTATTATAATCTTTACCAACATCATGTAAAAATGAAAACTGCTTTCGGGTAACTATACCTATCTACTTGAAAATAAACTATTAACCCCCCCCCTCATAAAATAAAGTTATTAAGACGATTATGACCATTTTCTTTTTAATTCACAGTTATTACCCATAACTGTCAGTTACACAATTACATTGTGCAGCCCTACTGTACATTATCTTTATATTATATTATCTTCATGTTAGTTTACCTTTATGTTAGGTTATCTTTATGTTAGGTTATCTTCATGTTAGTTTATCTTTATGTTAGGTTATCTTTATGTTAGTTTATCTTTATGTTAGGTTATCTTTATGTTAGGTTATCTTCATGTTAGTTTATCTTTATGTTAGGTTATCTTTATGTTAGGTTATCTTTATGTTAGGTTATCTTTATGTTAGGTTATCTTTATGTTAGGTTATCTTTATGTTAGGTTATCTTTATGTTAGGTTATCTTTATGTTAGGTTATCTTTATGTTAGGTTATCTTTATGTTAGGTTATCTTTATGTTAGGTTATCTTTATGTTGTTATCTTCATGTTAGTTTATCTTTATGTTAGGTTATCTTTATGTTAGGTTATCTTTATGTTAGGTTATCTTTATGTTAGGTTATCTTTATGTTAGGTTATCTTTATGTTAGGTTATCTTTATGTACAGTATGTTAACTTTATGTTAGTTTATCTTTATGTTATTGTCACGCCCTGGTGGAGGTATTTTGTGTTTATCTTCATGTATTTGGTCAGGCCAGGGTGTGGCATGGGGGTTTTGTATGTGGTGTGTTGGTATTGGGATTGTAGCTTAGTGGGGTGTTCTAGTTAAGTCTATGGCTGTCTGAAGTGGGTCTCAATCAGAGGCAGGTGTTTATCATTGTCTCTGATTGGGAACCATATTTAGGCAGCCATATTCTTTGTGTGTTTCGTGGGTGATTGTCCTTAGTGTCCTTGTTCCTGTCTGTGTTAGTTTACACAAGTATAGGCTGTTTCGGTTTTCGTTACGTTCTTTGTTTTGTAGTGTTTGTATTGATTCGTGGTTTACGTTTGTTTATTAAACATGGATCGCAATCTACACGCTGCATTTTGGTCTGACTCTCCTTCACCACAAGAGAACCGTTACAGTTAGGTTATCTTTATGTTATGCTATCTTTATGTAGGTTATCTTTATGTTATGCTATCTTTATGTGGGTTATCTCTATGTTATGCTATCTTTATGTGGGTTATCTCTATGTTATGTTATCTTTATGTGGGTTATCTCTATGTTATGCTATCTTTATGTGGGTTATCTCTATGTTATGTTATCTTTATGTGGGTTATCTCTATGTTATGTTATCTTTATGTGGGTTATCTCTATGTTATGTTATCTTTATGTGGGTTATCTCTATGTTATGTTATCTTTATGTGGGTTATCTCTATGTCATGTTATCTTTATGTGGGTTATCTCTATGTTATGTTATCTTTATGTGGGTTATCTCTATGTTATGTTATCTTTATGTGGGTTATCTTTATGTGGGTTATCTCTATGTTATGCTATCTTTGTGGGTTATCTCTATGCTATCTTTATGTGGGTTATCTCTGTTATGCCATCTTTATGTGGGTTATCTCTATATTATGCTATCTTTATGTAGGTTATCTTTATGTAGATTATCTTTATGTAGGTTCTCTATGTTAAGTTATCTTTATGTAGATTATCTTTATTTTATGTTATATTTATGTAGATTATCTTTGTTATATTTATGTAGATTATCTTTATGTTATCTTTATGTTATATTTATGTAGATTATCTTTATGTAGGCTCTTTGTTAGGTTAAAAGTAAGCTTGGTCAACATACAATTCATCAGTGGAGGCGTACACTACGTGCAGTCTGAACGTGCACTCTGAACGTGCACTCTGAACGTGCACTCTGAACGTGCACTCTGAACGTGCAGTCTGAACGTGCACTCTGAACATGCACTCTGAACGTGCACTCTGAACGTGCACTCTGAACGTGCACTCTGAACATGCACTCTGAACATGCACTCTGAACATGCACTCTGAACATGCACTCTGAACATGCACTCTGAACATGCACTCTGAACATGCACTCTGAACATGCACTCTGAACATGCAGTCTGAACATTAACTCTGAACATGCACTCTGAACATGCACTCTGAACATGCACTCTGAACATGCACTCTGAACATTAACTCTGAACATTAACTCTGAACATTAACTCTGAACATGCAGTCTGAACATGCAGTCTGAACATGCAGTCTGAACATTAACTCTGAACGTGCACTCTGAACGTGCACTCTGAACATGCAGTCTGAACGTGCACTCTGAACGTGCAGTCTGAACGTGCACTCTGAACATGCAGTCTGAACATTAACATTATTGGGTATTGTGTATAGATTGCTGAGGAATTTTTTGTATTTAATACATTTTAGAATAAGGCTGTAACGTAACAATGTGGAAAAAGTATATTTTTTCTGAATATTTTCTTAAGGCTCTGTGCATACACACACACACACACACACACACACACACACACACACACACACACACACACACACACACACACACACACACACACACACACACACACACACACACACACACACACACACACACACACACACACACACACAAAAACAAACACACACCATTTCATATACCCTGAGCATTTGAACTGAAGATTTACATTAAATGTTGGACCTTGAGATGACCACCACCATTACAAAATGTGCTGAATTTGAGCTGGCTGATTGCATACTGTAATTGGTGAGATAGTGGGCTATCTACAAGATCACCTGGCAATTTGAGAGGGGGAGGGTGTGTGATAATGGAGAGTTGGATGAAGGTGGGTGTTTGCATGTGTGCGTGTGTGTATGCTCGTATAAACAGTGTGTGGGTACATGAAACTCATGCATAGAATTGCCGGCGTGTAATAGGTGGTATAAATGTTTTCCTGCTTTCTCAAACCCCCAATATCTTGGTGGGAGAGGAGTGCAGAGGAGAGATAGGACAGGTGCTTGAGTGACGACTCCATATTTAGCTCATTCCCATCAGTTAACTACAGTATGGACAGCAGCACATTCATAATGACAGACAGGCATTGACAGAACAGTGGCCATTGTTGCGTCCCATATAGCATGCTATTTCCTATATAGTGCACTCATTTCCATAGGGCTTCAGTTAAAAGCAGTGCACTATATAGGGAATAAGGTGATTCCACACCAACGGCAGTGGAACATATTTTTGATATCTCATGTTGTTCTGGCACGTAGAAACTTCATGGGAGGAAGGATGTTTGACATGCATTTTACATTTCCTAATATGTGTATGTGACTAATTACATCTGCTAAATATGTGTATGTGACCAATAACATCTGCTAAATATGTGTATGTGACTAATAACATCTGCTAAATATGTGTATGTGACTAATAACATCTACTAAATATGTGTATGTGACTAATAACATCTACTAAATATGTGTATGTGACTAATAACATCTACTAAATATGTGTATGTGACTAATAACATCTACTAAATATGTGTATGTGACCAATAACATCTACTAAATATGTGTATGTGACTAATAACATCTACTAAATATGTGTATGTGACTAATAACATCTACTAAATATGTGTATGTGACTAATAACATCTGCTAAATATGTGTATGTGACTAATAACATCTGCTAAATATGTGTATGTGACTAATAACATCTACTAAATATGTGTATGTGACTAATAACATCTGCTAAATATGTGTATGTGACTAATAACATCTGCTAAATATGTGTATGTGACTAATAACATCTGCTAAATATGTGTATGTGACTAATAACATCTGCTAAATATGTGTATGTGACTAATAACATCTGCTAAATATGTGTATGTGACTAATAACATCTACTAAATATGTGTATGTGACTAATCAAATTGTATTTTATTTGAATGAGTGGCCATGTTAGGCCCTTTTTAGACCTATACATGTCTCCTGTCAGACCTTATGATCTGTACATGATCCAGACAACATCTTGGTGTCGTTATTCTCCTTATAGTGTGTGTATGTGTCCATATGAATGCATTTGATGCAAGCCAAACACATTATCTATGCAATTCCTATGCTTGACAATGCCACAATAAATAAACTCAGACAAAAATAAATGTCCTCTCATTGTCAACTGTGTTTATTTTCAGCAAACTTAACATGTGTAAATATTTGTATGAACATAAGATTCAACAACTGAGACCTAAACGGAACATGTTCCACAGACATGTGAGTAACAGAAATTGAATAATGTGTCTCTGAACAAAGGGGGGAGGGTCAAAATCAAAAGTAGCTGTCAGTATCTGGTGTGGCCACCAGCTGCATTAAGTGCTGCAGTGCATCTCCTCATGGACTGCCCCAGATTAGCCAGTTCTTGCTGTGAGATGATACCCCACTCTTCCACCAAGGCACCTGCAAGTTCCAGGACATTTTTGGGAGGAATGGCCCTAGCCCTCACCCTCCAATTCAACAGGTCCCAGACGTGCTCAATGGGATTGTGATCCGGGCTCTTCGCTGGCCATGGCAGAACACTGACATTCCTGTCTTGCAGGAAATCACGCACAGAACGAGCAGTATGGCTGGTGTCATTGTCATGCTGGAGGGTCATGTCAGGATGAGCCTGCAGGAAGGGTACCACATGAGGGAGGAGGATGTCTTTCCTGTAACGCACAGCATTGAGATTGCAATGACAACAAGCTCAGTCCAGTGATGCTGTGACACATCACCCCAGGCCATGCTCAGGGACCCTAAGCCTCTTTCTTTTGGTGTTTTTCAGAGTCAGTAGAAAGGCCTCTTTAGTGTCTTAAGTTTTCATAACTGTGACCTTAAATGACTACCGTCTGTAAGCTGTGTCTTAACGACCGTTCCACAGGTGCATGTTCATGAATTGTTTATGGTTCATTGAACACGCATTGGGAAACACTGTTTAAACCCTTTACAATGAAGATCTGTGAAGTTGTTTGGATTTTTACGAATGATCTTTTTAAATACAGTCCTGAAAAAGGGACGTTTCTTTTTTTGCTGAGTTTATGTAGATTTTCAGGCAGACATCATCCCGCCAGCCTCTTTTGGCAAGGCCCTCCCTCTCCTTCCCCCTGACTACTTAACAGGCAGAGCAGAAGATCTACAGCAAAACATAGAGCCATGGCTTGGCCCCTAACAAGATAAATTCACTTCATAATGACTGTATCTATAATTTATGGCTGAGAGGTGGTGAGGCCAATCTCTCAATAGCATAGCATGGACTCTCAGACCGTGGCTATGACTCACCATACTACATTCACTCTTTACTGATCAGAATAGTATTGCATCACCTATCTCTCTGGCACTGTGTACTCTACTATGGTGCAATGATGCCAGTTATGCACCAGCCCTGTGCCTTTTCATTTAACTAGGCAAGTCAGTTAATTAAGAACACATTTTTATTTACAATGACAGCTTACTGGGGAACAGTGGATTAACTGCCTTGTTCACGGGCAAAATTACAGATTTTTACCTTGTCAGCTCAGGGATTCAATCCAGCAACCTTTTGGTTACTAGCCCAACACTCAAACCACTAGGCTACCTACCACCCCGTCCCAGACTTGGGTTCTAATAGTGTTTGTTTTCTTTCAAATACTTCGACCGTTGCATTGAACATGACTAGAGTGCCAGATGAACTGGATTTGCTCTTTTGGGACCACTCTATTCGTTAAATTGGGACAGCAAGCCCAACTAAAGTATTTGAAAGAAAACAAATGCTATTTGAACCCGATTGTCTGACCCTTTGCCAAGCCTTGGAGATTCATCCTACTGAGAGGGGGTGTGGGGATTTACCATTCACCCAGGTGAAATAGTACTACACTCTTCTCATTTAAGTGTATTTGAACTGTGTGTGTGTTTGTGTGTGTGTCACTTGTCAAGGGGGTCAACAGGAGGTATAATCATGGCTGGGCTGCTATGGGCCTAGAGGCTACGGTAAACTAGTCTGGCGCACAGGGATTACCGGGGTAACACGGAATATCGCAGTCGGAGGCACTTCCCAGGTCTTCGCATCATTTTCTGCCAGGATGTTAATATTGCAGCTCAGAGGAGCAGGGAGGGACGCCACAGCGGGCGGCTACTGTCATTACCGCAGGAGTGGAGGAGAAGGGTTGTGTGTGTGTGTGTATGTGTGTGTGTGTGAGTGTGTATGTGTGTGTGTAGCTCTGGAAGAGGGTTTACCATCACCGTGGCTGCTTCCTCGTCATACCGTCACCCAAGAGACACATAACCGCCAATGACTTTTCCCCATACTGTTTATACAGCCCTTTGTACTACATAGGACTACACACACATAGGCTGCAGTTGCTTCCAATACAAATATGCAAGCATAGCTGTACATATAATGAATTATTCCTATTGGTATGAGCTATACATACTTTATAAGAAGTGGTGGAGATTCTGGATAAGCCCAGAGATGACAGGGCTAGAGGACCAACTGTATAGTCTGTAAAAAAAAAAAAGAATTCAGTCGGTTAGTAAATTATACTTGAAAAGATATCTATTTTAACATTTAAAAATCTAGATGTCATCTCATTACTTTAATATAAGTAGTACTTTACTTCAGTTGTTTACCAAACTGAAATTCAAAAAATGAAATCAACAGATGATAAATGCATAATCGAAACAAGTATTTGCGTGTCAAAACAACTGCAAAATGTTCTATCTATTTATCTCAACTAAATCATGTTTACTTCTTGCAACAACTTGCCAGGTGGCTGTTTTTAAAGGAATGTGGTAAAAATGTTTGAGGGACTTTATGATACTTTTACATAATGTTGTAGGCATGTTTGAAGAAAGACAATGAGGTGTAATGGATCATGATGAACGGATATTTAAACCGTCAGACAAATTGATTCATGATACCACCCATTCCAACCATCAGCACTCGTAATGACACAGGCAAACCCATTCCAACCATCAGCACTCGTAATGACACAGGCAAACCCATTCCAACCATCAGCACTCGTAATGACACAGGCAAACCCATTCCAACCATCAGCACTCGTAATGACACAGGCAAACCCATTCCAACCATCAGCACTCGTAATGACACAGGCAAACCCATTCCAACCATCAGCACTCGTAATGACACAGGCAAACCCAGTAATGACACAGGCAAACCCATTCCAACCATCAGCACTCGTAATGACACAGGCAAACCCATTCCAACCATCAGCACTCGTAATGACACAGGCAAACCCATTCCAACCATCAGCACTCGTAATGACACAGGCAAACCCAGTAATGACACAGGCAAACCCAGTAATGACACAGGCAAACCCAGTAATGACACAGGCAAACCCAGTAATGACACAGGCAAACCCAGTAATGACACAGGCAAACCCAGTAATGACACAGGCAAACCCAGTAATGACACAGGCAAACCCATTCCAACCATCAGCACTCGTAATGACACAGGCAAACCCAGTAATGACACAGGCAAACCCAGTAATGACACAGGCAAACCCAGTAATGACACAGGCAAACCCAGTAATGACACAGGCAATCCCAGTAATGACACAGGCAAACCCAGTAATGACACAGGCAAACCCAGTAATGACACAGGCAAACCCAGTAATGACACAGGCAAACCCAGTAATGACACAGGCAAACCCAGTAATGACACAGGCAAACCCAGTAATGACACAGGCAAACCCAGTAATGACACAGGCAAACCCAGTAATGACACAGGCAAAACCCAGTAATGACACAGCCAAACCCAGTAATGACACAGGCAAACCCAGTAATGACACAGGCAAACCCAGTAATGACACAGGCAAAACCCAGTAATGACACAGCCAAACCCAGTAATGACACAGGCAAACCCAGTAATGACACAGGCAAACCCAGTAATGACACAGGCAAAACCCAGTAATGACACAGCCAAACCCAGTAATGACACAGGCAAACCCAGTAATGACACAGCCAAACCCAGTAATGACACAGGCAAACCCAGTAATGACACAGGCAAACCCAGTAATGACACAGGCAAACCCAGTAATGACACAGGCAAACCCAGTAATGACACAGGCAAACCCAGTAATGACACAGGCAAACCCAGTAATGACACAGGCAAACCCAGTAATGACACAGGCAAACCCAGTAATGACACAGGCAAAACCCAGTAATGACACAGCCAAACCCAGTAATGACACAGGCAAACCCAGTAATGACACAGGCAAACCCAGTAATGACACAGGCAAAACCCAGTAATGACACAGCCAAACCCAGTAATGACACAGGCAAACCCAGTAATGACACAGGCAAACCCAGTAATGACACAGGCAAAACCCAGTAATGACACAGGCAAACCCAGTAATGACACAGGCAAACCCAGTAATGACACAGGCAAACCCAGTAATGACACAGGCAAACCCAGTAATGACACAGGCAAACCCAGTAATGATACAGGCAAACCCAGTAATGACACAGGCAAACCCAGTAATGACACAGGCAAACCCAGTAATGACACAGGCAAACCCAGTAATGACACAGGCAAACCCAGTAATGACACAGGCAAACCCTGTCATGTTTTGTCTTAGATTGTCTTGTCATTTTGCTTTTCCCTTTGTTCATTTTCCCCCTGCTGGTCTTTTTAGGTTCGTTCCCCTTTTTCTCTCTCCCTTCCTCTCTCTCTTCTCTCTATCGTTCCGTTCCTGCTCCCAGCTGTTCCTATTCCCCTAATCAATCATTTAGTCTTCCCACACCTGTTCCTTATCTTTTCCCCTGATTAGAGTCCCTATTTCTTCCCTTGTTTTCCGTTCCTGTCCTGTCGGATCCTTGTCTATTGTTCACCGTGCTGTGTCTGTGTATCGCCCTGTCGTGTCGTGTTTCCCTCAGATGCTGCGTGGAGAGCAGGTGTCTGAGTCTGCTAGGTTCAAGTGCCTTCCCGAGGCAACCTGCAGTTCTTGATCGAGTCTCCAGTCTGTTCTCGTCATTACGAGTGGAATTATGTCTTATGTTTGTAGAATTACTTTACTGGATTAAAGACTCTGTTTTCGCCAAGTCGCTTTTGGGTCCTCATTCACCTGCATGACAGAAGGATCCGACCAAAGAATGGACCCAGCGACTACAGACGTTCGTAACACTGCCGTCGAGATCCAAGGAGCCATGCTCGGCAGACACGAGCAGGAATTGTCTGCTGCTCGCCATGCCGTGGAGAACCTGGCCGCTCAGGTTTCCGACCTCTCTGGACAGTTCCAGAGTCTTCGTCTCGTGCCACCTGTTACTTCCTGGCCTGCCGAGCCTCCGGAACCTAGGGTTAATAACCCACCTTGCTACTCCGGGCAGCCCACGGAGTGCCGCTCCTTTCTCACCCAGTGTGATATTGTATTCTCTCTCCAACCCAACACATACTCTAGCGAGAGAGCTCGGGTTGCTTACGTCATTTCACTCCTTACTGGCCGGGCTCGAGAGTGGGGCACAGCTATCTGGGAGGCAAGGGCTGATTGTTCAAACAATTACCAGAACTTTAAAGAGGAGATGATTCGGGTTTTTGACCGTTCAGTTTTTGGTAGGGAGGCTTCTAGGGCCCTGGCTTCCCTATGCCAAGGTGATCGATCCATAACGGATTACTCTATAGAGTTTCGCACTCTTGCTGCCCCTAGTGACTGGAACGAGCCGGCGCTGCTCGCTCGTTTTCTGGAGGGACTCCACGCAGTGGTCAAAGATGAGATTCTCTCTCGGGAGGTTCCTTCCAGTGTGGACTCTTTGATTGCTCTCGCCATCCGCATAGAACGACGGGTAGATCTTCGTCACCAAGCTCGTGGAAGAGAGCTCGCCTCAACGGTGTTTCCCTGCTCCGCATCGCAACCATCTCCCTCCTCTGGCTCAGAGACTGAGCCCATGCAGCTGGGAGGTATTCGCATCTCGACTAAGGAGAGGGAACGGAGGATCACCAACCGCCTGTGCCTCTATTGCGGATTTGATGGACATTTTGTCAATTCATGTCCAGTAAAGGCCAGAGCTCATCAGTAAGCGGAGGGCTACTGGTGAGCGCTACTACTCAGGTCTCTTCATCTAGATCCTGTACTACTATGTCGGTCCATCTACGCTGGACCGGTTCGGGTGCTACATGCAGTGCCTTGATTGACTCGGGGCTGAGGGTTGTTTCATGGACGAAGCATGGGCTCGGAAACATGACATTCCTTTCAGACAGTTAGACAAGCCTACGCCCATGTTTGCCTTAGATGGTAGTCATCTTCCCAGTATCAGATTTGAGACACTACCTTAACTCTCACAGTATCTGGTAACCACAGTGAGACTATTTCTTTTTTGATTTTTCGTTCACCTTTTACACCTGTTGTTTTGGGTCATCCCTGGCTAGTATGTCATAATCCTTCTATTAATTGGTCTAGTAATTCTATCCTATCCTGGAACGTTTCTTGTCATGTGAAGTGTTTAATGTCTGCCATCCCTCCCATTTCTTCTGTCCCCACTTCTCAGGAGGAACCTGGCAATTTGACAGGAGTGCCGGAGGAATATCATGATCTGCGCACGGTCTTCAGTCGGTCCCGAGCCAACTCCCTTCCTCCTCACCGGTCGTATGATTGTAGTATTGATCTCCTTCCGGGGACCACTCCTCCTCGGGGTAGACTATACTCTCTGTCGGCTCCCGAACGTAAGGCTCTCGAGGATTATTTATCTGTGTCTCTTGACGCCGGTACCATAGTGCCTTCTTCCTCTCCGGCCGGGGCGGGGTTCTTTTTTGTTAAGAAAAGGACGGTACTCTGCGCCCCTGCGTGGATTATCGAGGGCTGAATGACATAACGGTTAAGATTCGTTATCCGCTTCCCCTTATGTCATCAGCCTTCGAGATTCTGCAGGGAGCCAGGTGCTTTACTAAGTTGGACCTTCGTAACGCTTACCATCTCGTGCGTATCAGAGAGTGGGACGAGTGGAAAACGGCGTTTAACACTCCGTTAGGGCATTTTGAGTACCGGGTTCTGCCGTTTGGTCTCGCCAATGCGCCAGCTGTTTTTCAGGCATTAGTTAATGATGTTCTGAGAGACATGCTGAACATCTTTGTTTTTGTCTATCTTGACGATATCCTGATTTTTTCACCGTCACTCGAGATTCATGTTCAGCACGTTCGACGTGTTCTACAGCGCCTTTTAGAGAATTGTCTCTACGTAAAGGCTGAGAAGTGCTCTTTTCATGTCTCCTCCGTTACTTTTCTCGGTTCCGTTATTTCCGCTGAAGGCATTCAGATGGATTCCGCGAAGGTCCAAGCTGTCAGTGATTGGCCCGTTCCAAGGTCACGTGTCGAGTTGCAGCGCTTTTAGGTTTCGCTAATTTCTATCGGCGTTTCATTCGTAATTTCGGTCAAGTTGCTGCCCCTCTCACAGCTCTTACTTCTGTCAAGACGTGTTTTAAGTGGTCCGGTTCCGCCCAGGGAGCTTTTGATCTTCTAAAAGAACGTTTTACGTCCGCTCCTATCCTCGTTACTCCTGACGTCACTAGACAATTCATTGTCGAGGTTGACGCTTCAGAGGTAGGCGTGGGAGCCATTCTATCCCAGCGCTTCCAGTCTGACGATAAGGTTCATCCTTGCGCTTATTTTTCTCATCGCCTGTCGCCATCTGAACGCAACTATGATGTGGGTAACCGCGAACTGCTCGCCATCCGCTTAGCCCTAGGCGAATGGCGACAGTGGTTGGAGGGGGCGACCGTTCCTTTTGTCGTTTGGACAGACCATAAGAACCTTGAGTACATCCGTTCTGCCAAACGACTTAATGCCCGTCAAGCTCGTTGGGCGTTGTTTTTCGCTCGTTTCGAGTTTGTGATTTCTTACCGTCCGGGTAGCAAAAACACCAAGCCTGATGCCTTATCCCGTCTGTTTAGTTCTTCTGTGGCTTCTACTGATCCCGAGGAGATTCTTCCTTATGGGCGTGTTGTCGGGTTGACAGTCTGGGGAATTGAAAGACAGGTTAAGCAAGCACTCACGCACACTGCGTCGCCGCGCGCTTGTCCTAGTAACCTCCTTTTCGTTCCTGTTTCCACTCGTCTGGCTGTTCTTCAGTGGGCTCACTCTGCCAAGTTAGCTGGTCATCCCGGTGTTCGAGGCACTCTTGCGTCTATTCGCCAGCGCTTTTGGTGGCCGACTCAGGAGCGTGACACGCGCCGTTTCGTGGCTGCTTGTTCGGACTGCGCGCAGACTAAGTCGGGTAACTCTCCTCCTGCCGGTCGTCTCAGACCGCTCCCCATTCCTTCTCGACCATGGTCTCACATCGCCCTAGACTTCATTACCGGTCTGCCTTTGTCTGCGGGGAAGACTGTGATTCTTACGGTTGTCGATAGGTTCTCTAAGGCGGCACATTTCATTCCCCTCGCTAAACTTCCTTCCGCTAAGGAGACGGCACAAATCATCATCGAGAATGTGTTCAGAATTCATGGCCTCCCGTTAGACGCCGTTTCAGACAGAGGCCCGCAATTCACGTCACAGTTTTGGAGGGAGTTCTGTCGTTTGATTGGTGCGTCCGTCAGTCTCTCTTCCGGGTTTCATCCCCAGTCTAACGGTCAAGCAGAGAGGGCCAATCAGACGATTGGTCGCATACTACGCAGCCTTTCTTTCAGAAACCCTGCGTCTTGGGCAGAACAGCTCCCCTGGGCAGAATACGCTCACAACTCGCTTCCTTCGTCTGCTACCGGGTTATCTCCGTTTCAGAGTAGTCTGGGTTACCAGCCTCCTCTGTTCTCTTCCCAGCTTGCCGAGTCCAGCGTTCCCTCCGCTCAAGCGTTTGTCCAACGTTGTGAGCGCACCTGGAGGAGGGTGAGGTCTGCACTTTGCCGTTACAGGGCACAGACTGTGAGAGCCGCCAATAAACGCAGGATTAAGAGTCCAAGGTATTGTTGCGGCCAGAGAGTGTGGCTTTCCACTCGCAACCTTCCTCTTACGACAGCTTCTCGTAAGTTGACTCCGCGGTTCATTGGTCCGTTCCGTGTCTCCCAGGTCGTCAATCCTGTCGCTGTGCGACTGCTTCTTCCGCGACATCTTCGTCGCGTCCATCCTGTCTTCCATGTCTCCTGTGTCAAGCCCTTTCTTCGCACCCCGTTCGTCTTCCCTCCCCCTCCCGTCCTTGTCGAGAGCGCACCTATTTACAAGGTACGTAGGATCATGGACATGCGTTCTCGGGGACGGGGTCACCAATACTTAGTGGATTGGGAGGGTTACGGTCCTGAGGAGAGGAGTTGGGTTCCGTCTCGGGACGTGCTGGACCGTTCACTCATTGATGATTTCCTCCGTTGCCGCCAGGATTCCTCCTCGAGTGCGCCAGGAGGCGCTCGGTGAGTGGGGGGGTACTGTCATGTTTTGTCTTAGATTGTCTTGTCATTTTGCTTTTCCCTTTGTTCATTTTCCCCCTGCTGGTCTTTTTAGGTTCGTTCCCCTTTTTCTCTCTCCCTTCCTCTCTCTCTTCTCTCTATCGTTCCGTTCCTGCTCCCAGCTGTTCCTATTCCCCTAATCAATCATTTAGTCTTCCCACACCTGTTCCTTATCTTTTCCCCTGATTAGAGTCCCTATTTCTTCCCTTGTTTTCCGTTCCTGTCCTGTCGGATCCTTGTCTATTGTTCACCGTGCTGTGTCTGTGTATCGCCCTGTCGTGTCGTGTTTCCCTCAGATGCTGCGTGGAGAGCAGGTGTCTGAGTCTGCTAGGTTCAAGTGCCTTCCCGAGGCAACCTGCAGTTCTTGATCGAGTCTCCAGTCTGTTCTCGTCATTACGAGTGGAATTATGTCTTATGTTTGTAGAATTACTTTACTGGATTAAAGACTCTGTTTTCGCCAAGTCGCTTTTGGGTCCTCATTCACCTGCATGACAAACCCAGTAATGACACAGGCAAAACCCAGTAATGACACAGCCAAACCCAGTAATGACACAGGCAAACCCAGTAATGACACAGGCAAACCCAGTAATGACACAGGCAAAACCCAGTAATGACACAGCCAAACCCAGTAATGACACAGGCAAACCCAGTAATGACACAGGCAAACCCAGTAATGACACAGGCAAAACCCAGTAATGACACAGCCAAACCCAGTAATGACACAGGCAAACCCAGTAATGACACAGGCAAACCCAGTAATGACACAGCCAAACCCAGTAATGACACAGGCAAACCCAGTAATGACACAGGCAAAACCCAGTAATGACACAGCCAAACCCAGTAATGACACAGGCAAACCCAGTAATGACACAGGCAAACCCAGTAATGACACAGCCAAACCCCGTAATGACACAGGCAAAAACAGCAAACTTCAATGCAGTTCTACCTCCAGTTATTGCTGGTGGAATGAACACTGTGCCCAACAATGCCTGCTAATGTGGGCTAAAATGGCAAATCATCAAAACCTTAAATAATGTTAAGCATTAAGACAACTGAAAGAGACTTATCAGAAAGATGATGTACATTTATCCATTAATAACAGTTTTGTAATTGATCAAATTAAGTTGGATCTTAGCCATTTTTATTAGTCTGGACTTAATATGTTGGTGTTTGTGGAACATTATGTTATAATTATATATTATTATTTTATAATATAGATTTTTTAAATACCTCATGTTGGAAATACTCAAAAAGCTCATGCAGTTAACGTTAGATGTAGTTGCCTCATTTTTTAAAGTATAACTATCTCAATAGTTTTTACTGTGTAGCTCAAGTCCTGCTGAGCCCCTGGTCACACAATCTTAAACATGGTAAATGAGCACACAGGGCCGAATGGCTATGGTCTAGCTCTGCTGCTGGGCACTCCTCCCTCTCCATCCGCTCCACTGGCCTCTGCTCTCCTCCAACACTTAAAGAACATTTTCCATTTTCCCACACAGCCCAAAGCCAGCTGGCTTTATTGGAGTTTCAGAGTGTAGCCTTTAAAATGTTCACCTTTTCTTTTGGATTCTTTCTTCCATTCTCTTGTTTTATCTTTCATTCCCCCTCTCTCTCTATTGCTGTTTCCATCCCTCTCTCACACATTCCCCCTCTCTCTCTCACACATTCCCCCTCTCTCTCTATTGCTGTTTCCATCCCTCTCTCACACATTCCCCCTCTCTCTCTCACACATTCCCCCTCTCTCTCTATTGCTGTTTCCATCCCTCTCTCACACATTCCCCCCTCTCTCTCACACATTCCCCCTCTCTCTCTCACACATTCCCCCTCTCTCTCTATTGCTGTTTCCATCCCTCTCTCACACATTCCCCCTCTCTCTCTATTGCTGTTTCCATCCCTCTCTCACACATTCCCCCTCCCTCTCTCACACATTCCCCCTCCCTCTCTCACACATTCCCCCTCTCTCTCTCACACATTCCCCCTCTCTCTCTCACACATTCCCCCTCTCTCTCTCACACATTCCCCCTCTCTCTCTATTGCTGTTTCCATCCCTCTCTCACACATTCCCCTCTCTCTCTCACACATTCCCCCTCTCTCTCTATTGCTGTTTCCATCCCTCTCTCACACATTCCCCTCTCTCTCTCACACATTCCCCCTCTCTCTCTCACACATTCCCCCTCTCTCTCTCACACATTCCCCCTCTCTCTCTCACACATTCCCCCTCTCTCTCTCACACATTCCCCCCTCTCTCACACATTCCCCCTCCCCATTCCCCCTCTCTCACACATTCCCCCTCCCTCTCTCACACATTCCCCCTCTCTCTCTCACACATTCCCCCTCTCTCTCTCACACATTCCCCCTCTCTCTCTCACACATTCCCCCTCCCTCTCTCACACATTCCCCCTCTCTCTCTCACACATTCCCCTCTCTCTCTCACACATTCCTCCTCTCTCTCTCACACATTCCCCTCCCTCTCTCACACATTCCCCCTCTCTCTCTCACACATTCCCCCTCTCTCTCTCACACATTCCTCCTCTCTCTCTCACACATTCCCCCTCTCTCTCTCACACATTCCCCCTCCCTCTCTCACACATTCCTCCTCTCTCTCTCACACATTCCCCCTCTCTCTCTCACACATTCCCCCTCTCTCTCTCACACATTCCCCCTCTCTCTCTCACACATTCCCCCTCTCTCTCTCACACATTCCCCCTCTCTCTCTCACACATTCCCCCTCTCTCTCACACATTCCCCCTCTCTCTCTCACACATTCCCCCTCTCTCTCTCACACATTCCCCCTCTCTCTCACACATTCCCCCTCTCTCTCACACATTCCCCCTCTCTCTCTCACACATTCCCCCTCTCTCTCACACATTCCCCCTCTCTCTCTCACACATTCCCCCTCTCTCTCTCACACATTCCCCCTCTCTCTCTCTCACACATTCCCCTTCTCTCTCTATTGCTGTTTCCATCTCTCTCTCACACATTCCCCCTCTCTCTCTCACACATTCCCCCTCTCTCTCTCTCACACATTCCCCCTCTCTCTCTATTGCTGTTTCCATCTCTCTCTCACACATTCCCCCTCTCTCTCACACATTCCCCCTCTCTCTCACACATTCCCCCTCTCTCTCTATTGCTGTTTCCATCTCTCTCTCTCACACATTCCCCCTCTCTCTCTATTGCTGTTTCCATCTCTCTCTCACACATTCCCCCTCTCTCTCTATTGCTGTTTCCATCTCTCTCTCACACATTCCCCCTCTCTCTATTACTGTTTCCATCTCCCTCTCTCACACATTCCCCCTCTCTCTCTATTGCTGTTTCCATCTCCCTCTCACACATTCCCCCTCTCTCTCTATTGCTGTTTCCATCTCTCTCTCTCACACATTCCCCCTCTCTCTCTATTGCTGTTTCCATCTCTCTCTCTCACACATTCCCCCTCTCTCTCTATTGCTGTTTCCATCTCCCTCTCACACATTCCCCCTCTCTCTCTATTGCTGTTTCCATCTCTCTCTCTCACACATTCCCCCTCTCTCTCTATTGCTGTTTCCATCTCTCTCTCACACATTCCCCCTCTCTCTCTATTGCTGTTTCCATCTCCCTCTCACACATTCCCCCTCTCTCTCTATTGCTGTTTCCATCTCTCTCTCACACATTCCCCCTCTCTCTCTATTGCTGTTTCCATCTCCCTCTCTCACACATTCCCCCTCTCTCTCTATTGCTGTTTCCATCTCCCTCTCACACATTCCCCCTCTCTCTCTATTGCTGTTTCCATCTCTCTCTCACACATTCCCCCTCTCTCTCTATTGCTGTTTCCATCTCCCTCTCTCACACATTCCCCCTCTCTCTCTATTGCTGTTTCCATCTCCCTCTCTCACACATTCCCCCTCTCTCTCTATTGCTGTTTCCATCTCCCTCTCTCACACATTCCCCCTCTCTCTCTATTGCTGTTTCCATCTCCCTCTCTCACACATTCCCCCTCTCTCTCTATTGCTGTTTCCATCTCCCTCTCTCACACATTCCCCCTCTCTCTCTATTGCTGTTTCCATCTCCTCTCTCACACATTCCCCCTCTCTCTCTATTGCTGTTTCCATCTCCCTCTCTCACACATTCCCCCTCTCTCTCTATTGCTGTTTCCATCTCCTCTCTCACACATTCCCCCTCTCTCTCTATTGCTGTTTCCATCTCCCTCTCACACATTCCCCCTCTCTCTCTATTGCTGTTTCCATCTCTCTCTCTCACACATTCCCCCTCTCTCTCTATTGCTGTTTCCATCTCTCTCTCTCACACATTCCCCCTCTCTCTCTATTGCTGTTTCCATCTCTCTCTCTCACACATTCCCCTCTCTCTCTATTGCTGTTTCCATCTCTCTCTCACACATTCCCCCTCTCTCTCTATTGCTGTTTCCATCTCCCTCTCACACATTCCCCCTCTCTCTCTATTGCTGTTTCCATCTCTCTCTCACACATTCCCCCTCTCTCTCTATTGCTGTTTCCATCTCCCTCTCTCACACATTCCCCCTCTCTCTCTATTGCTGTTTCCATCTCCTCTCTCACACATTCCCCCTCTCTCTCTATTGCTGTTTCCATCTCCCTCTCTCACACATTCCCCCTCTCTCTCTATTGCTGTTTCCATCTCCTCTCTCACACATTCCCCCTCTCTCTC
Source organism: Oncorhynchus gorbuscha (assembly GCF_021184085.1). Classification (NCBI taxonomy): domain Eukaryota; kingdom Metazoa; phylum Chordata; class Actinopteri; order Salmoniformes; family Salmonidae; genus Oncorhynchus; species Oncorhynchus gorbuscha. Next base: position 71,462,060 of record NC_060186.1, on the reverse strand, counting down.
TATTGCTGTTTCCATCTCCCTCTCTCACACATTCCCCCTCTCTCTCTATTGCTGTTTCCATCTCCCTCTCACACATTCCCCCTCTCTCTCTATTGCTGTTTCCATCTCTCTCTCACACATTCCCCCTCTCTCTCTATTGCTGTTTCCATCTCCCTCTCTCACACATTCCCCCTCTCTCTCTATTGCTGTTTCCATCTCCCTCTCTCACACATTCCCCCTCTCTCTCTATTGCTGTTTCCATCTCTCTCTCTCACACATTCCTCCTCTCTCTCTATTGCTGTTTCCATGTCTCTCTCACACATTCCCCCTCTCTCTCTATTGCTGTTTCCATCTCCCTCTCTCACACATTCCCCCTCTCTCTCTATTGCTGTTTCCATCTCTCTCTCACACATTCCCCCTCTCTCTCTATTGCTGTTTCCATCTCTCTCTCTCACACATTCCTCCTCTCTCTCTATTGCTGTTTCCATGTCTCTCTCACACATTCCCCCTCTCTCTCTATTGCTGTTTCCATCTCTCTCTCACACATTCCCCCTCTCTCTCTATTGCTGTTTCCATCTCTCTCTCACACATTCCCCCTCTCTCTCTATTGCTGTTTCCATCTCTCTCTCACACATTCCCCCTCTCTCTCTATTGCTGTTTCCATCTCTCTCGCACACATTCCCCCTCTCTCTCTATTGCTGTTTCCATCTCTCTCTCACACATTCCCCCTCTCTCTCTATTGCTGTTTCCATCTCCCTCTCTCACACATTCCCCCTCTCTCTCTATTGCTGTTTCCATCTCTCTCTCACACATTCCCCCTCTCTCTCTATTGCTGTTTCCATCTCTCTCTCACACATTCCCCCTCTCCCTCTATTGCTGTTTCCATCTCCCTCTCTCACACATTCCCCCTCTCTCTCTATTGCTGTTTCCATCTCCCTCTCTCACACATTCCCCCTCTCTCTCTATTGCTGTTTCCATCTCCCTCTCTCACACATTCCCCCTCTCTCTCTATTGCTGTTTCCATCTCCCTCTCTCACACATTCCCCCTCTCTCTCTATTGCTGTTTCCATCTCCCTCTCTCACACATTCCCCCTCTCTCTATTGCTGTTTCCATCTCTCTCTCTCACACATTCCCCCTCTCTCTCTATTGCTGTTTCCATCTCTCTCTCACACATTCCCCCTCTCTCTCTATTGCTGTTTCCATCTCCCTCTCTCACACATTCCCCCTCTCTCTCACACATTCCCCCTCTCCCTCTATTGCTGTTTCCATCTCTCTCTCTCACACATTCCCCCTCTCTCTCTATTGCTGTTTCCATCTCTCTCTCACACATTCCCCCTCTCTCTCTATTGCTGTTTCCATCTCTCTCTCACACATTCCCCCTCTCTCTCTATTGCTGTTTCCATCTCTCTCTCTCACACATTCCCCCTCTCTCTCTATTGCTGTTTCCATCTCTCTCTCTCTCTCTCTCTCTCTCTCTCTCTCTCTCTCTCTCTCTCTCTCTCTCTCTCTCTCTCTCTCTCTCTCTCTCTCTCTCTCTCTCTCTCTCTCTCTCTCTCTCAGTGCTTATGTCTGGACTGGCTTCATATTAACCCTTGGATACATTGCACCAACTTTCTAAGCACCAGTCTGCCACAAGATACCAGCTATAGCCATCTTTCTACAGTCAACTCAAACACTCTCCCGTTAAGAAAATCAACTCATCCATGTTGTCTCACTTGTTGTGGATTTCCCCTAATGGATAGGATTGAGGTCATATGGGGTGACAAATATCCTAGTGGTTAAAGTGTTGGGACAGTAATCAAAAGGTTGCAAGATCAAATCCCTGAGCTGACAAGGTGAAAATCTGTCATTCTGCTCCTGAACAGGCAGTTAAGCCACTATTTCTAAGCTGTCATTAAAAATAAGAATTTGTTCTTAACTGACTTGCCTGGTTAAATAAAGGTAAAAAAACAACAACAACAAAAAATCGAGCCAATCATAAGTTCTCTATTCATGTACAGGTATATTACATTCTGAATGTGTTGTTGCATATAAAACATGGCCCCAGCTGTTTTGTGACAGTATTCTGCTGGAAGCCTAGTGTAGAGAAAGGTGGAGGTCGCTGACTGCCCATATGCATCAACAAAGTCATTATCTTAAACAACTAGAAAAAAAACAATAAATTGCAGAGGAGGTTCAGTTCAAGGTACAGTTTTTCCTGTCTTTTCAATAACTGTCTGTGCGTTTGTGTGTGTGTGTGTTGTGCGTGTCTGTGAGAAGCAAACAGAGGCCTGTTTTCTGAACACTCATTAACGCCTCTGTAACCTTATGCTAGGTAGAAGACAAGATGGCTGGATGTTTTTGTCAAGATCACAAGTAACAGCAATTATCTCAGAGTTGGAGTTCGATGTAATGAATCTGTTCTGGTCACTGAGCTGCCACAGAATGTAAACTATTTTATTCCAGGCAAATGAGACAGCTTTTCACTCCCTGCAGAGTTGGCTTACGTCACAATCCTATATCATTAGTGGAGAATATGTCATAATCCTACAAAGAGACATGGCATTGCCTGGCCTTGGGAAATATGCACATCATTGGTGGCTTAGTTGGTCAAACATGTGAAATAACCTGACATCCTGGGTTCTTTAAGATGCAATATGCAAACAATGCCTCGCACCTTAAAGATATAGAGAACTCATTCACTTGCGTCTCTGTAACATGTCTGCAATGTCAGCATAGGTTATAACTAAGTCCTTATAGTGACATACTGTAAGTAGTATGTTAGCATAGGTTATAACTAAGTCCTTATAGTGACATACTGTATGTAGTATGTTAGCATAGGTTATAACTAAGTCCTTATAGTGACATACTGTAAGTAGTATGTTAGCATAGGTTATAACTAAGTCCTTATAGTGACATACTGTAAGTAGTATGTTAGCATAGGTTATAACTAAGTCCTTATAGTGACATACTGTAAGTAGTATGTTAGCATAGGTTATAACTAAGTCCTTATAGTGACATACTGTAAGTAGTATGTTAGCATAGGTTATAACTAAGTCCTTATAGTGACATAGTGACGGTTTTGACATATTCTAATAACACTTGTTGTATTCCTCCTAACCCTACTACTTCACATGAAAACATATTCATTTGTAAGGTGATGTGAAATAAATTACGCTCTTTTGCAATTCTGCAAAAAGATTTGAATCGTGTCATAAAAAATAATGAAACATGTTAATACATGAACAATAATGAAGGGTTGCCATGGTCACGTCTCTCCTGGACTCAGAGTTGAGTTAGGTTTGTTCCTCACTAACGAGGTAGTTTTTAAAGTAGTTAATTAGCCTGATATGCAAATGAGATGTTTTACTTCCCGTGGTTTCTCAATCGCAATAAATTCAGAGTCAATCCGTATGTATCCTTCTGTCTTGTCTATCCTCTCGAAATCCTCTTAAAAATCCCCCCAATGACAAAAATATCTCCCAGCGTCTCTATCTAGACACTACATCTTAAACTTACCAAACAACACAAACTCTACAAAGAGTATTCTGATGAAGATGCCAAAACAACACTAACTCTACATACTGTACTCTGATGAAGAAGACAAAACAACACTAACTCTACATACTGTACTCTGATGAAGAAGCCAAAACAACACTAACTCTACATACTGTACTCTGACGAAGAAGCCAAAACAACACTAACTCTACAAACAGTATTCTGATGAAGAAGCCAAAACAACACTAACTCTACATACTGTACTCTGACGAAGAAGCCAAAACAACACTAACTCTACAGACAGTATTCTGATGAAGAAGCCAAAACAACACTAACTCTACAGACTGTACTCTGATGAAGAAGCCAAAACAACACTAACTCTACATACTGTACTCTGATGAAGAAGCCAAAACAACACTAACTCTACATACTGTACTCTGATGAAGAAGCCAAAACAACACTAACTCTACATACTGTACTCTGATGAAGAAGACAAAACAGCATTAAAGCTACATACTGTACTCTGATGAAGAAGCCAAAACAACACTAACTCTACATACTGTACTCTGATTAAGAAGCCAAAACAACACTAACTCTACAAACAGTATTCTGATGAAGAAGCCAAAACAACACTAACTCTACAGACAGTATTCTGATGAAGAAGCCAAAACAACACTAACTCTACAGACTGTACTCTGATGAAGAAGCCAAAACAACACTAACTCTACATACTGTACTCTGATGAAGAAGCCAAAACAACACTAACTGAAGAAGCCATTAAAACAACACTAACTGAAAGCTACATACTGTACTCTGATGAAGAAGCCAAAACAACACTAACTCTACATACTGTACTCTGATGAAGAAGACAAAACAGCATTAAAGCTACATACTGTACTCTGATGAAGAAGCCAAAACAACACTAACTCTACATACTGTACTCTGATTAAGAAGCCAAAACAACACTAACTCTACAAACAGTATTCTGATGAAGAAGCCAAAACAACACTAACTCTACATACTGTACTCTGATGAAGAAGCCAAAACAACACTAACTCTACATACTGTACTCTGATGAAGAAGCCAAAACAACACTAACTCTACATACTGTACTCTGATGAAGAAGCCAAAACAACACTAACTCTACATACTGTACTCTGATGAAGAAGACAAAACAGCATTAAAGCTACATACTGTACTCTGATGAAGAAGCATAAAAAAATCTAGTTTCTATCTTGAATTTGTTCTTCACTATGTAACAAGGTTACCAGGAGAATACAAATCTGTATTGATAATAAAGAAGTACCTCCCAAAATAACACAATGCTGTATGGAGGTAGTTGGTTTGATCTGATATTCATGTAAAAGACAAGCTACCTACAAAGACAAGCTACCTGCATGAAATCAATAGCTTTTGTAAGACTCCAGAATAAGGAATCAGTTGTGTGTTGAAGCCCCAAGGCAGCACTCAGATCCACCTGGAGATGCTTGGGTCTGTGTCAATACGCCCAAACACAGCTCACACAAGTATGCACGCGCATACAGACGCACTCATATTTTTCCAGTATTTTATTAGGATGCCCATTAGCTGTTTTCAAAAGCAGCAGCTACACTTCCTGGGGTTTAACACAAAACATGAAACATAAAACAGAATGACATAATACAGAACATCAATAGACAAGAACAGCTCAAGGACAGAACTACATAAAAAATGTTTAAAGGCACACGTATCCTACACATCAATGCATACACACAAACTATCTAGGTCAAATAGGGGAGAGCCGTTGTGCCGTGAGGAGTTTCTTTATCTGTTTTTTGAAACCAGGTTTGCTGTTTATTTGAGCAATATGAGATGGAAGGAAGGTCCAGGCAATAAGGGCTCTATATAATACTGTACGCTTTCTTGAATTTGTTCTGGATTTGGGGACGGTGAAAAGAACCCTGGTGGCATGTCTGGTGGGATAAGTGTGTGTGTCAGAGCTGTGTGTCAGTTGACTATGCAAACAATTTGGGATTTCCAACACTTGAATGTTTCTTATAAAAAGAAGAAGTGATGCAGTCAGTCTCTCCTCAACTCTTAGTCAAGAGAGACTGGCAGCATAGCATTTATATCAGCCCTCTGATTACAATGAAGAGCAAAACTCTGTTCTGGGCCAGCTGCAGCGCAACTAGGTCTTTCCTTGCAGGAAATGGACCACACGACTGGACAATAATCAAGATTTTACAAAACTAGAGCCTGCAGAACTTGCTTTTTGGAGTTTGGTGTGAAAAAAGCAGAGCATCTCTTTATTACGGCCAGACCTCTCCCCATGTTATATACAGGCACACACACACACACACACACACACACACACACACACACACACACACACACACACACACACACACACACACACACACACACACACACACACACACACACACACACACACACACACACACACACACACACACACACACACACACACACACACAGGCCACAGAAACACTCACGAGCATACAGCTGTGTGCGGAAACAAACACACACACACCTCTGACTCATAGGGTAGGAGAGAAGCACACAATCTACAACCACAGAATAGAATAACATTCACTCACAAACAAGATTATATTGTTTTACTACCGATACATACATTAACTTGAGGCTGTCCTAAATACTCATGCAGATGTACAGCGGAAATCATAAAGGATCTAGTGTGTTTGGCACCGAGAGAAACTACACAAAACAGTTTCAACTCTAGACAACATAGACTGATTACCGGCTGTACATCGGTGATTACTCCCGTCTATACATCGGTGATTACTCCCGTCTATACATCGGTGATTACTCCCGTCTGTACATCGGTGATTACTCCCGTCTATACATCGGTGATTACTCCCGTCTGTACATCGGTGATTACTCCCGTCTATACATCGGTGATTACTCCCGTCTGTACATCGGTGATTACTCCCGTCTGTACATCGGTGATTACTCCCGTCTGTACATCGGTGATTACTCCCGTCTGTACATCGGTGATTACTCCCGTCTGTACATCGGTGATTACTACATCGGTGATTACTGTACATCGGTGATTACTCCAGGCAGTACATCGGTGATTACTCCCGTCTGTACATCGGTGATTACTCCCGGCTGTACATCGGTGATTACTCCCGGCTGTACATCGGTGATTACTCCCGTCTGTACATCGGTGATTACTCCCGTCTGTACATCGGTGATTACTCCCGGCTGTACATCGGTGATTACTCCCGTCTGTACATCGGTGATTACTCCCGGCTGTACATCGGTGATTACTCCAGGCAGTACATCGGTGATTACTCCCGGCTGTACATCGGTGATTACTCCCGTCTGTACATCGGTGATTACTCCAGGCAGTACATCGGTGATTACTCCCGTCTGTACATCGGTGATTACTCCAGGCAGTACATCGGTGATTACTCCCGTCTGTACATCGGTGATTACTCCCGTCTATACATCGGTGATTACTCTCGTCTGTACATCGGTGATTACTCCAGGCAGTACATCGGTGATTACTCCCGTCTGTACATCGGTGATTACTCCCGTCTATACATCGGTGATTACTCCAGGCTGTACATCGGTGATTACTCCCGTCTATACATCGGTGATTACTCCCGGCTTTGATACATTTAAAACTCTTGTCCTCTGATGAAATACTTGCTGTCTACTGCTTTTTCCTCAGAAATAACATACAAACCCTTTATTATTGTTTGGTTTGAACTGTTTTTGAACTGTGTATCGATTGTTTTTTGAGCTGTGTGTCCGTTGTTTTGTAACTGTTTCCAAGCAAGGCTAACAGCACAGCCAGTGATTTAATGTAGTCCTTGTTATGGAGATTCTCTAGTTGTACTAATCATTGTCTGTGTTCCTTTGTGTGTTGTTCAAACCCGTCCCTTTCCCTCCCTGGTGCCATTGCAGTGTTTGAAGTGAGCGTTGTTGTTTTTTACCTTTGTTACAGTGAGGAAAACACTGAGGGGGCTTTGCTGCGTCATCACTAGTGTTCAATCAGCACTTATAGGTTTGATGTTATTGGTGTAAAGGAGAAATCATTGTCAATGGAGTTTAGCCCTTCCAAAGGGAGCAACACTGCCATCTCATCAGGCTCATCTGCCATCTCATCAGGCTCATCTGCACACGTTAGCATGAGGAGGGATGCTGCGCATAGAAGGGGAAAATGTTAGCCGTTTGTGGCTAATTACCCACAATGCTCGTTATATTTCCCAGAGATGATAGGAAAAGTTGTCTACTGAGAAGAAGGGTAGTAAAGTGGAGATATGGTGAGAGCAGAGGTGGAAAAAGTACTCAATTGTCATATTTGAGAAAGAGTAAATGCTATACATCAAATTCCTTACTGTCACATGTGCTCCCTCTCCTGCCTCTAGGACACCAGGCTGCTCGTTAAGACGCACACCTGTCACCAGCGGTACGCGCATATTGACACTCACCTGGACTCCATCACCTCCTTGATCACCTGCCCTTTATATGTCTCTCCCTTTGGTTTCTTCCCCAGTCGTCATTGTTCCTGTTTCATGTCGGTGCGCTGTTTGTGTTTCTTGTTTTGTTCATTTATTTATTACATTTATTCACTCCCTGAACTTGCTTCCCGACTCTCAGCGTACATCGTTACACTTATATTAGGAAATCCAGGTGACACAAGTTGATTTCTTCTTTATGGACAGCCAGAGGCACTCTCCACCACCACATAATTTACAAACACAGTATTTGTGTTTAGTGTGTTCGCCAGCTCAGAGGCAGTAGAGTTGACATTCGTTATATTGATAGGCGAGTACTGCTGTCCTGCCTGGGCATTTGAAATGTAACAAGTACTTTTCGGTGTCTGGGAAAATATATGGGAGTAAAAAGTACATAATTTTCTTTAGGAATGTAGTGGAGTAAAAGTTGTCAAACATATAAATAGTAAAGGACAGAAAAACTACTTAAATTGTACTTTAAAGTATTTTTCCTTAGCTACTTTACACCATTAGCTGAGAGAAAGAGAAAGGAGAGAGAGAGGGGGAGAGGGGGGGGGGAGAGATTGAATGATTGGGGGTGATGGTAAAGGGGAAATATATTCACAGATACACATAAACAAAGCAGAGCGAGGTACTGTGAGTCATTGAAATGAGAGTTGTGAGCGACCGCTGCAAATGGTGTGTGTGTGTGTGTGTGTGTGTGTGTGTGTGTGTGTGTGTGTGTGTGTGTGTGTGTGTGTGTGTGTGTGTGTGTGTGTGTGTGTGTGTGTGTGTGTGTGTGTGCTCCAGTTGTCGAGCTACTGTGTAAAAACAGAGGATGAGAGTGCACTGGGCCGAGCTGGTGCTGTACTATTGGAACAGAGAGCAGCATCTGAATACTTCATCAATATCATCACAACCAGACAGGATTTACAGACCTGGGCAGCGTCTGAATATTTAATCAATATCATCACAACCAGACAGGATTTACAGACCTGGGCAGCGTCTGAATATTTCATCAATATCATCACAACCAGACAGGATTTACAGACCTGGGCAGCGTCTGAATATTTCATCAATATCATCACAACCAGACAGGATTTACAGACCTGGGCAGCGTCTGAATATTTCATCAATATCATCACAACCAGACAGGATTTACAGACCTGGGCAGCGTCTGAATATTTCATCAATATCATCACAACCAGACAGGATTTACAGACCAGCGGAATATTTCATCAATATTATCACAACCAGACAGGATTTACAGACCTGGGTAGCGTCTGAATATTTCATCAATATTATCACAACCAGACAGGATTTACAGATCTGGGCAGCGTCTGAAAATGTAATCAATATCATCATAACCAGACAGGATTTACAGACCTGGGTAGCGTCTGAATATTTCATCAATATCATCACAACCAGACAGGATTTACAGACCTGGGTAGCGTCTGAATATTTCATCAATATTATCACAACCAGACAGGATTTACAGATCTGGGCAGCGTCTGAAAATGTAATCAATATCATCATAACCAGACAGGATATACAGACCTGGGCAGCATCTGAATATTTAATCAATATCATCACAACCAGACAGGATTTACAGACCTGGGTAGCGTCTGAATATTTCATCAATATTATCACAACCAGACAGGATTTACAGACCTGGGTAGCGTCTGAATGAATACTTCATCAATATTATCACAACCAGACAGGATTTACAGACGTGGGCAGCGTCTGTAAATCATCAGCTCCCTAGCAATTCGAGTTCCACCAATGAGCTTCAGCCTGGCCATATACGTGAAGTGGAGAGATATTATAACCTATGGCAAATCAGGGTGGCTTGTTCTAATGCTTAGGCTACAATGCACTAAATCAACATTTGGCACGTCATTGCGCACACTACACAACATGAAATACACTGAGTGTACGAAACATTAGCTCTTTCCATGACATAGACTGACCAGGTACATTTTTATTTTACCAGGCAAGTCAGTTAAGAACAAATTCTTATTTACAATGACAGCATACCGGTGAAAAGTAGGTTAACTGCCTTGTTCAATGGCAGAACAAAAGATTTATACCTTGTCAGTTCAGGGATTCAATCTAGCAACCTTTCAGTTACTAGTCCAATGCTCTCTAACCACTAGGCTACCTGCCTCTAACCACTAGGCTACCTGCCTCTAACCTCTAGGCTACCTGCCTCTAACCACTAGGCTACCTGCCTCTAATCACTAGGCTACCTGCCTCTAACCACTAGGCTACCTGCCTCTAACCACTAGGCTACCCGCCTCTAACCACTAGGATACCTGCCACTAAACACTAGGCTACCTGCCTCTAACCACTAGGATACCTGCCACTAAACACTAGGCTACCTGCCTCTAATCACTAGGCTACCTGCCTCTAACCACTAGGCTACCTGCCTCTAATCACTAGGATAACCACTAGGATACCTGCCACTAAACACTAGGCTACCTGCCTCTAATCACTAGGCTACCTGCCTCTAACCACTAGGCTACCTGCCTCTAACCACTAGGATACCTGCCACTAAACACTAGGCTACCTGCCTCTAATCACTAGGCTACCTGCCTCTAACCACTAGGCTACCTGCCTCTAACCACTAGGATACCTGCCACTAAACACTAGGCTACCTGACGCCCCATGATCCCTATCATCCCTTATTGATGTCACTTGTTAAACCCACTTCAATCAGTGTAGATGAAGGGCTGCAGACAGGTTAAAGAAGGATGTTTAATTGAGACATGGATTGTGTATGTGTGCCACTCAGAGGGGGAATGGGCAAGACAAACAAAGTGCCTTTGAACAGGGTCTGGTAGTAGGTGCCATGCGCACTGGTTTGAGTGTGTCAAGAACTGCAACACTGCTGGGTTTTTCACTCTCAATAGTTTCCTGTGTGTATCAAGAATGGTCCACTACCCAAAGGACATCCAGCCAACTTAACACAACTGCAGGAGACATTGGAGTCAACATGGGCCAGCATCCCTGTGGAATGCTTTTCACCCCATGTAGAGTCCATGACCCGACCAATTGAGGCTGTTCTGAGGTCAAAAGGGAGTGCAACTCAATATTAGGAAGTTGTTCCTGATGTTTTGTATACTCAGTGTATATTGAGGCATTATAGACAGAAGCATACAAATAGCAACACAAATAGCAACACAAATAGCAACACAAATAGCAACACAAATAGCAACACAAATAGCAACACAAATAGCAACACAACAAAAACTCAATTAAATGAACATGAAATTTACTTCAATACACAAATAGCAACACAAATAGCAACACAAATGTAGCTTTTAAACACAACAAAAACTCAATTTAAAAATGAAGGTCAATGTAGCCTATATTGTATGTATCTTTTAAATCATTTAATCATTTAAATATATGTATATAATATATATAGGTCAATGTAGCCTATATTGTATGTATCTTTTAAATCATTTAATCATTTAAATATATGTATATAATATATATAGGTCAATGTAGCCTATATTGTATGTATCTTTTAAATCATTTAATCATTTAAATATATGTATTTTAAATCATTTAATCATTTAAATATTTAAATATATGTATATAATATATATAGGTCAATGTAGCCTATATTGTATGTATCTTTTAAATCATTTAATCATTTAAATATTGTATGTATCTTTTAAATCATTTAATCATTTAAATATATGTATATAATATATATAGGTCAATGTAGCCTATATTGTATGTATCTTTTAAATCATTTAATCATTTAAATATATGTATATAATATATATAGTCAATGTCAATGTATCTTTTAAATCATTTAATCATTTAAATATAGTATATAATATATATAGGTCTAGCCTATATTGTATGTATCTTTTAAATCATTTAATCATTTAAATATATGTATATAATATATATAGGTCAATGTAGCCTATATTGTATGTATCTTTTAAAGCAGTTATCTTTTCATTCGAACCATCTTTATATCCTACACTTGTTAGTAAAAATTGCAAAGAAATTGGCCATTTGTATATAACGACCATTTTCTTTTAAACCAGTTACACTTGTTAGTAAAAATTGCAAAGAACCAACTTTTCAAGAGCAACGTTAGTAACTATGGTTTTAGTAAACAGCTCGGAGACCTAACGATGCTCCTATGAAGGTTCTAACGATGAACTTAGCCTTAAGATGCTCTTGGGCAACTGGGCACTGGCTGGCAGCAGGTGGTAGACAGGTCGCACTGTAGAGCCCAGAGCCATTCATTTCCAGACCTGAGCAGTGGAGCATGAAGAACAGGCACATTACACAGCCAAATACGCTATGAGAAATACTGTATGAAACAGGCTCCCGAGTGACGCAGTGGTCTAAGGCACTGCGTCTCAGTGCTTGAGGGTTCACTATAGGCACCCTGGTCTGAATCCAGGCTGTATCACAACCGGCTGTGACTGGTCCCATAGGGTGGTGCACAATTGGCCCATCATTGTCTGGTGTAGTCCGTCATTATAAATAAGAATTTGTTAACTGACTTGCCTAGTTAAATAAAGGTAGAACTTTTTTTTTTTTTTAATGTTTTAAATGGTTGCTGCCAAACCAGACAAATGCATTGTGTTAGGAATGATATTGCTATCGCCACCCACAAACAGGTCATTTCTTTCAAATATAACATAAAATTGAGGATGTAGAGTGAAAACGGTAACGTTGTCATGTGTTTGACCCGCTGTTAGTGACACATGGGTGATTATTATGAATCGTTGTATCTAGATGGTAATGCGTGTGGTTCTATAATGCATCACTTTAAATACAGTGGGAGTAAGGTCATGATTCACTACCACTGAATCATCCACAATATTGCAGCAATACATGTTGTCGCCTGATTTAATGCAGATAGACTAGTATAACATGTTAGTGATTATTAAATACCCATCGAGGAGATTAATTGAGTTACCAAGGATTATTTGTTATTTACAGTTCACACAGGAACACACCATCGCACCTCAGCATACACACCTCCGCTCAGCATACACACCTCCGCATACACACCTCCGCATACACACCTCCGCATACACACCTCAGCATACACACCTCAGCATACACACCTCAGTATACACACCTCGGTATACACACATCAGCATACACACCTCAGCATGCACACCTCAGCATGCACACCTCAGCATACACACCTCAGCAAACACACCTCAGCATACACACCTCAGCATACACACCTCAGTATACACACCTCAGTATACACACATCAGCATACACACCTCAGCATGCACACCTCAGCATGCACACCTCAGCATACACACCTCAGCAAACACACCTCAGCATACACACCTCAGCATACACACCTCAGCATACACACCTCAGCATACACACTTCAGCATACACACCTCAGCATACACACTTCAGCATGCACACCTCAGCATACACACCTCAGCATACAAACCTCAGCATACACACCTCAGCATACACACTTCAGCATACACACCTTAGCATACACACTTCAGCATGCACACCTCAGCATACACACCTCAGCATACAAACCTCAGCATACACACCTCAGCATACACACCTCAGCATACACACTTCAGCATTCACACTTCAGCATACACACCTCAGCATACACACTTCATCATGCACACCTCAGCATACACACCTCAGCATACACACCTCAGCATACACACTTCAGCATGCACACCTCAGCAGACATACCTCAGCATACACACCTCAGCATACACACCTCAGCATACACACTTCAGCATGCACACCTCAGCATACACACTTTAGGATACACATTTCAGAATACATACTTGAGCTTACACACACACACACACACACACACACACACACACACACACACACACACACACACACACACACACACACACACACACACACACACACACACACACACACACACACATTTGACACACACACACACATTTGAGTTTACACACACACACACACACACACACACACACTTCAGACCCACCCTTCAGAAAATGTCCTTGGGAGTCACACTCCTCCCGGCCTTGGTGTTTATGCTGATTTAGCATGGCAAAAGTAGATATTGCTAGGCACTCGCTCTTCATACTGTCTGGTGCTGGCTGGCCTGGCATGGTTCACTTACTCACTGCTGCTCTGGGTCCCGACTGGGAACATCCACACTGTCCATCATGGAACCCAGTCCGACAGCGCTCTGACAGGCAGCCTGAATTGATATCTCAGCCTGGCTGTTTGTTTTCACCTGTTTTGTCTGTCTGTCTGTCTGTCTGTCTGTCTGTCTGTCTGTCTGTCTGTCTGTCTGTCTGTCTGTCTGTCTGTCTGTCTGTCTGTCTGTCTGTCTGTCTGTCTGTCTGTCTGTCTGTCTGTCTGTCTGTTTCTGCATGCCTGTCTTTCTGTTTCTGCATGCCTGTCATTCTGTCTAGCTGTCTGTCGGTCAGTCTAGTCATCTGTTGATCTGTCAGCCTGTCTGCCTCCTGATCTGTTGGTTGGTTGGTTGGTCCTGTCTGCCTCCTGATCTGTTGGTTGGTTGGTTGGTCCTGTCTGCCTCCTGATCTGTTGGTTAGTTGGTCCTGTCTGCCTCCTGATCTGTTGGTTGGTTGGTTGGTCCTGTCTGCCTCCTGATCTGTTGGTTGGTTGGTTGGTCCTGTCTGCCTCCTGATCTGTTGGTTGGTTGGTTGGTCCTGTCTGCCTCCTGATCTGTTGGTTAGTTGGTCCTGTCTGCCTCCTGATCTGTTGGTTGGTTGGTCCTGTCTGCCTCCTGATCTGTTGGTTGGTTGGTCCTGTCTGCCCCTGATCTGTTGGTTGGTTGGTCCTGTCTGCCTCCTGATCTGTTGGTTGGTTGGTCCTGTCTGCCTCCTGATCTGTTGGTTGGTTGGTCCTGTCTGCCTCCTGATCTGTTGGTTGGTTGATCCTGTCTGCCTCCTGATCTGTTGGTTGGTTGATCCTGTCTGCCTCCTGATCTGTTGGTTGGTTGATCCTGTCTGCCTGCTGATTGGCTGGTCCTGAGTTGGACACTGTACACACGCAAACAAACAAAGACACTGGTCTCATACTCTGCTACTGTCGCTCCGACCCAGTGAAACATTTACATATGCAGTATAAATGTTCTTGTGACTATACGCACAACACTGAGGTTATTTTGGGAAATATGCAAACATGCCACAGGAGATGTGGCACACATAAACCACTATACCTCCAATCACATACCATATCAGTCAAAAGTTTGGACACACCTACTCATTCCAGGCTTTTAAATTATTGTTACTATTTTCTAAATTGCAGAGTAATGGTGAAGACATCAAAACTATGAAATAAAACATATGGAATCATGTAGTAATCAAGAAAGTGATAAACAAATCAAAATATATTTTATATTTGAGATTCTTCAAAGTAGCCACCCTTTGCCTTTATGACAGCTTTGCACACTCTTGGCAGTCTCTCAACCAGCTTCATGAGGTAGTCACCTGGAATGCATTTCAATTAACAGGTGTGCCTTGTTAAAAGTTAATTTGTGGAATGTATTTCCTTCTTAATGCGTTTGAGCCAATTAGTTGTGTTGTGACAAGGTAGGGGTGGTATACAGAAGATAGACCTATTTGGTAAAAGACCAAGTCGATTTTACGGCAAGAACAGCTCAAAAAGGCGTAGAGAAACTACAGTCCGTCATTACTTTAAGACATGGAGGTCAGTCAATCCAGAAAAGTTTCTTTGAGTGCAGTTGCAAACCAGCAAGCGTTATGATGAAACTGGCTCTCATGAGGACCGCCACAGGAAAGGAAGACCCAGAGTTACCTCTGCTGCAGAGGTTAAGTTCATTAGAGTTAACTGCACCTCAGACGGCAGCCCAAATAAATTATTCACAGGGTTCAAGTAACAGACACATCTCAACTATAAGGGCACAGGGAGAGACCCAGATGCAGACACGAGAGGCAGATGTTTTGAGTCTTTGATATTTATTATATCCAAAAGTGGTAGGCAAGAGAATGGTCATGAACAGACAAAAGTTCAAAACCAGTTCAGAGTGCAGTAGGTACAGTGTGGCAGGCATGCTCGAGGTCAGGGCAGGTGGGTACAGAGTCCAGAAAACCGGCATGGGTCAAAACCGGGAGGACAAGGAAAAATAGAATAGAAAAGGCAGGAGCATGGGAAAACCACGCTGGTTGACATGGAACATACAAGATGAACTGGCATTGGAGAGACAGGAAACACAGAGATACATACACCAGGGATAACAAGCAACACCTGGAGGGGGTGGAGACAATAACAAGGACATGTGAAACTGATCATTGTGTGATACTCAACATCAACTGTTCAGAGGAGACTGTGTGAATCAGGCATGAATGGACTAATTGCTGCAACCACTACTAAAGGACACCAATAAGAAGAAGAGACTTGCTTGGGCCAAGAAACACAAGCAATGGACATTAGACTGGTGGAAATTTGTCCTTTAGTCTGATGAGTCCAAATTAAACATTTATGGTTCCAACCGGCATGTCTTTGTGAGTCGAAGAGTAGGTGAACGGATGATCTTCGCGTGTATGGTTCCCACCGTGAAGCAAGGAAGAGAAGGTGTGATGGTGTGGGGGTGCTTTGCTGGTGACGCTGTCTGTGATTTATTTAGAGGCAAACTTAACCAGCATGGCTACCACAGCATTCTGCAGCGATACGCCATCCCATCTGGTTTGTGCTTCGTGGGATTATCATTTGTTTTTCAACAGGACAATGACCCAAAAACACACCCCCAGGCTATGTAAGGGCTATTTGACCAAGAAAGAGAGTGATGGAGTGTTCATCAGATGACCTGGCCTACACAATCACCCGACCTCAACTCAAATGAGAGGATTTGGGATGAGTTGAACTGCAGAGTGAAGAAAAAGCAGCCAACCAGTGCTCAGCATATATGGTAACTCCTTCAATACTGTTGGAAAAGCATTCCAGGTGAAACTGGTTGAGAGAATGCCAAGAGTGTACAAAGCTGTTATCAAGGCAAAGGCTGGCTACTTTGAAAAATTTAAAATATAAAATATATTTTTAACACTTTTTTTTGGTTACTACATGACTCCATATGTGTTATTTCATAGTTTTGATGTCTTCGCTATTATTCTACAATGTAGAAAATAGTTTTAAAAAATAAAGAAAAACACTTGAATTAGTAGGTGTGTCCAACCTTTTGACTGGTACTCTATATCAAGGCCCCACCTCATCTAGCAGGCTCTTCCCCTGACCCCTCGCTTGAAGTATAATGTAGTTCATCTAATACTGAAAACTACTGAAAACACTACAGTTAATCTAATAGAAAACACTGAAAACACTGAAAATGCTGAAAATGCTGAAAACACTATAGTTCATCTGAAAGAAAACACACAGTTTCATCACATTTCTTTGTGGTACAGTGGTTCCCTGTCTCTCCTACAGCCCTTTCAAGTAGTTTGAAATGCAGTACACTTCCTTTCTGGCTGTCTCTCAGTTTGCCTGTTTGAGTCATGGTGCTGCTGTGGCACTTTGTGCTGCCCGGCACAATGTTTCCATATCTCCCCATAATCCTCTCTGTGTGAAGCACAAGTCTCGGCTTTCCTCCTTCATTGATCCTCCCTCGGTTTCTCCCTTTCTCCTCCTATAATTCTCCTTCCCTCTCTCCTCTCTCTCTCTCTCTCTCTCTCTCTCTCTCTCTCTCTCTCTCTCTCTCTCTCTCTCTCTCTCTCTCTCTCTCTCTCTCTCTCGCTCTCACTCTCTCTCTTCCTATTTACATTTTAGTGATTTAGCAGACGCTCTTATCCAGAGCGACTTACAGTTAGTGCATTCATTTTAAAATAGCTAGGTGGGACAACCACATGACTCAGTCATAGTAAGTACATTTTTCCAAAATAAAATAGCTATCAGAAAAGTCAGTGCTAATAGCAGGGAAAAAATGTAAAAAATAAATAAATAAATAAAAATTACTTTTGGGGGGGGGGGGTCGGATTATTAAAGATTATTAAAGATTCTTTGAAGAGGTGGGGTTTCAGATGTTTTCGGAAGATGGGCAGGGACTCTACTGTCCTCGCTCCAGGGTGAAGCTGGTTCCAACATTGTGGTGCCAGGAGAGAGGAGAGCTTGGACTGGGCTGAGTGGGAGATGCCCTCTGTAGGTGTACTCTGGTTGGGGTGTAGGGTTTGAGCACAGCCTGAAGATAGGGAGAGGCAGTTACTCGAGCTGCTCTGTCGGCAAGCACCATGGTCTTGTAGTGGATGCGAGCTTTGACTGGAAGCCGGTGGAGTGTGCAGAGGAGTTGGGTGACATCGACAGCCAGGTTGCACGTAATACAAGTCAGGATTAGACGTCCATCCTTGTCTGAGGACGTTGGGAGATGACGTGGAAACCGGCCACTAGGGGGCAACAGAGAGAGCTGTTACCTTCAAGTAGGTTTCGGTTTTGAAAGAGCGTTGTGGACAGGGATGGCGGATGGGTGTAAACATCTGCCTCTGATTCGCCTCGGCCTGACCTGTATAACGAAAATACATGTGACATTATTTGACCTTTTCTGCTGCCTTTCAGACACGGTTCAATCCCACCTTGGGGCACTACTTGTTGACTAACTACAACTCGAAACAATCACAATACAGTAACTATTGGTCAATCTATTATGGATTATTACTCAAATATGTATTCAGTGTAGAATGTTGTCAGTTATTGACGAGAATATTAATGATATTGTTTTAAACTCCTTCAGTGTTTTAAACTGCACTCTAAACTGCACTCTAAAGAGTTGTAGGTCTAGATATCTCTAATCCTAAAATAAAATGGAGCATACATAAAATAAACAATTACAATTTATTTATATTTTTACAGACTGTGTGTGTGTGTGTGTGTGTGTGTGTGTGTGTGTGTGTGTGTGTGTGTGTGTGTGTGTGTGTGTGTGTGTGTGTGTGTGTGTGTGTGTGTGTGTGTGTGTGTGTGTGTGTGTGTGTGTGTGTGTGTGTGTGTGTGTGTGTGTGAAAGAGCGGGACGAGAGTGTTTATGTTTTTCCCTTGTCAGCCACACATCTCTGTTTTTCTGCTTCATAAAAAGCTGAGTTCTGGAACTACCTCCAGGTCATCTCTCGCTCCATTCCTTGGCCTTGGGTCCCAGACGACGCATCCTGAATTGAATTGTGCAGCTTTATCGATCGCTACATACATTCACTGTGGAGAACAAACATCAGTGAGACTGGAGCAATGTAGATGGGTAGCCAGGGAATGGCCTTGGCACTGCAAAAATACTTCAGCAGAACAATAATATATTTATCTGCCTGCCACTCCTGGGAACCCTGTACATATGTGAGGGCTGCTGGGGCCCTGTTTCAGCTCCAGCTCCAGCTGACAAAACCTGCACACACTCCCAGAGGGTTGCAGCTCTGCCGAATTCCTTTCGGTCACACATTTTAATCAGAGAAATATCCAATAAACCAAAGACGTTGCTTTGAATGTGAATAAGCTTTATTGCCCACAATCATCAAATAAAATGGAACATATATAAAATAAACAAGTTATTATAATTCATTTACATTGGATCTAGTGTGTGTGTGTGTGTGTGTGTGTGTGTGTGTGTGTGTGTGTGTGTGTGTGTGTGTGCGTGCGTGCGTGCGTGCGTGCGTGCGTGCGTGCGTGCGTGCGTGCGTGCGTGCGTGCGTGCGTGTGTGTGTGTGTGTGTGTGTGTGTGTGTGTGTGTGTGGTGCGTGCGCGTGTGTGTGAGAGGGGGGCATGTTTTTAAACTCTGGAAAAAAGCACACAGAATTTCCTCAAACTGGAAACATTAAGCAATACTGTATATTAATATTATCAATCACACTTTCACTTGGATACAGGAAGCTTGGCCCCAGTGATGTACTGGGCCGTACGTGCCTTGCATTCGGAGGCCAAACAGTTGCCAAACCAGGCAGTGACACAACCTGTCAGGAGGGTCTCAATGGTGCAGCTGTAGAACCTTTTGAGGATCTGAGGACCCATGCCAAAACTTTTCAGTCTCCTCAGGGGGAATAGGTTTTGTAGTGCCCTCTTCACGACTGTCTTGGTGTGCTTGGAACATGTTAGTTTGTTGGTGATATGGACACCAAGGAACTTGAAGCTCTCAACCTGCTCCACTATAGCCCCATTGATAATTTTGTATTTAACTTGTCCAGTCAGTTAAGAATAAATTATATTTTCAATGACAGCCTCAGAACAGTGGGTTAACTGCCTTGTACAGGGGCAGAATGACAGATGTTTTACCTTGTCAGCTCGGGGATTTGATCTTGTAACCTTTCAGTTACTAGTCCAACGCTCTAAACACAAGGCTAACTGCCGCTCCCGGCAGAATGGGGGTTTGATCGGTCCTCCTTTTCCTGTAGTCCACAATCATCTCCTTTGTCTTTATCACATTGAGGGAGAGGTTGTTGTCCTTGCACCACACGGTCAGGTCTCTGTTGGGGCGGTACGGATCTGTTGGGGTGGTATGCAAATTGGAGTGGGTCTAGGGTTTCTAGGATAATGGTGTTGATGTGAGCCATGACCAGCCTTTCAAAACAATTCATGCCTACAGACGTGAGTACTACGGGTCGGTAGTCCTTTAGGCAGGTTACCTTAGTGTTTTTGGGCACAGGGACTATGGTGGTCTGCTTGAAACATGTTGGTGTTACAGACTCAAATAGGGACAATCAGGGCACCCAGCCATCCACTGACGCGATGTGATCATTCTCGCTAATTTTTCAGAATAAAAGCCTGAAACTATGTCTAAAGACTGTTCAGACAATGTGGAAGCCATGGAGAAAGGAATCTGTTTGATATCCCTTTAAATGGAGGGAAGGCATGCAATGGAACAGGGAGTTTTCAAAATAGAAGGCACTTCCTCTTTGGATTTTCCTCAGGTTTTCGCCTGCAATATCAGTTATGTTATACTCACAGACAATATTTTGACAGTTTTGGAAACTTTAGAGTGTTTTCTATCCTCATCTGACAATTATATGCCTATCCTAGATTCTGGGCCTGAGAAATAGGCAGTATCATTTGGGTACGTTTTTCATCCAAACATCAAAATACTGCCTCCTACACTTAAGAGGTTAAAAGGGAGGATACATCAAATAAACAAGTAATAACAAGTTATTTACATTGGGGATAATATAGACGTGTGAGACAGAGAGGGAGAGACAGAGAGGGAAAGTGTGTGTGTGCATGTTGTGTTTGATTTTTCCTTGTTAGGCACCCATCACTGCTTTATCAGTCTTGATCGGCCCGGTGCATGCATATCTGGGTGAGGCTGTGGTTAATCAGAAACAAAGGCACATTCACTCTGTACCGTGGTGGATTGTGTCAGGTCCACAAGTCTCTGGAAGTTCCAGCGTGCCACTCCAGGCCTTGAACCGCTCGATGGAGGCACATGTGTATCGTGAAACCACGCAGCAGAGTTCATTTTCCCAATTGCTCTCTGCAGTTTCTGCCTGTGGCTATGGAACCCTGACCTGCTGAGTGCTCACCGGGCGTGCTACCTTGTCCCGGATCTGCCGTTTGACCCTCTCTCTCTACCGGACCTGCTGTCTCAACCTCTAACTGTTCGGCAATGAAAAGCCAACCGGCATTTACTCCTGAGGTGCTGAACTATTGCACACTCTGACCACTGTGATTGTTATTTGACCCTGCTGGTCATCTATGAACGTTTAAACGTCTTGAAGAATGAGCTGGCCTAAATGGCTGTACTCTTTTATAATCTCCATTAGCACAGCCACAAGAGGACTGGCCAACCCTCAGAGCCTACCTCTTCTCTAGGTTTCTTCCTAGGTTCCTGCCTTTCTAAGGGTGTTTTCCTAGTCACATGCTTCCACATCTGCATTGCTTGCTGTTTGGGGTTGTAGGCTGGGTTTCTTTATAAGCCCTTTGTGAGATTATTTAGGATTTGCTAAAGCATATTTGTATGCTTCTGTTCATGACAGTAACTCTAAATCTTACATTTCCTTAATAGGAAGGTGTACCTTCAGCCAACACTTTTTCCTAGTCTTTCCTGAATGGGGACAGGGGGCTTCAGGTGTGGGAATGGAGGACCAAGAGAATTGGAAAATGTACAATAATTATCCAATCAAATCAAATGTTATTTGTCACATGCACCGAATACAGAAGGTGTAGACCTTGCCGTGAAGTGCTAAATTACAAGCCCTTAACCAACAATGCAGTTTTGAGAAAAATGTAATAAAAAGCGAGTCGCAGCAGTGTAAAAAAAAAAAAAAAATGGGGGGGGGGGGGGGGGGAAGTCAATGCAAATAGTCCGGGTAGCCATTTGATCAGCAGTCTTATGGCTTGGGGGTAGAAGCTGTTGAGAAGCTTTTTGGACCTAGACTTGGCGCTCCGGAATCGCTTGCCGTGCGGTAGCAGAAAGAACAGACTATGACTAGGGTGGCTGGAGTCTTTATCAATTTTTAGTGCCTTCCTCTGACACCGCCTCGTATAGACGTCCTGGATGGCAGGAAGCTTGGCCCCAGTGATGTACTGGGTCATATGCACTACCCTCTCTTGTGCCTTGCTGTCGGAGGCCGAGCAGTTGCCATACCAGGCGATGGTGCAGCTGTAAAACTTTTTGAGGATCTGAGGACCCATAACAAATCCTTTCAGTCTCCTGAAGGGGAAGAGGCTTTGTTGTGCCCTCTTCATGACTGTCTTGGTGTGTTTGGACTATGATAGTTTTTGGTGATGTGGAATGAAGTTGAATATAATAATATCTCAAGCTGCTTCCCTACAGCCCCGTCGATGAGAATGGGGATGTGCTCTGCCCTCTTTTCCCTGTAGTCCACGATCATCTCATTTGTCTTGGTCATGTTGAGGGAGAGGTTATTGTCCTGGCACCACACTGCCAGTTCTCTAACCTCCTCCCTATAGGCTGTCTCATCGTAGTCGGTGATCAGGCCTACCACCGCTGTGTCGTCTGCAAATGTAATGATGGGGTTGGAGTCATGCTTGGCCACAAGGTCATGGGCGTACAGGAGGGGACTAAGCATGCACCCCTGAGGGGCCCCCGTGTTGAGGATCAGCATGGCAGATTTGTTGTTGCCTACCCTCAGCACCAGGGGGTGGCCCGTCAAGAAGTCCAGGATCCAGTTGCAGAGGGAGGTGTTTAGACCCAGGATCCTTAGCTTAGTGATGAACTTTTAAAATATATATATATATTGAATCCGAAACATACAATATACTTGCAGTGAAGCCGCTCAACAACTACATCATATCAGCCATCCAACAGACTCCCATTCAGAGAGACACACAGAAGATCCCCCCACAGTTCCCCAATAGCTGTCCCTCAACCATTCGAGTGTAACGTTCGTCGTTGGGAGAAAGAGAAGAGGACCAAGGTGCAGCGTGGTAAGTATTCATTATGCCTTTTAATGAAAACTAATACTCGAACAAAACAACAAAAACGATAAACGAAACAGTTCTGGATGGTGAACATACACTACAGAAAAGAATCACCCACAACTCAAAGGTGAAACCAGGCTACCTAAGTATGGTTCTCAATCAGGGACAATGATTGACAGCTGCCTCTGATTGAGAACCATACCAGGCCAAACACGGAAATCCCAAATCGTAGAAAAAAGAACATAGACAACCCACTCAACTCACGCCCTGACCATACAAAAACAAAGACATAACAAAATAATTAAGGTCAATACGTGACATCGAGATCCCTCCCACTGCCCCCACAATGCACCAACAACCAAGACAATGAACTAAAGAGAAAAAAGGAAAAGACAGAAGAAAACAGAAAATAACAATGCAAAAAAAAGAAAAAACTAAGGACATCAAGGACAACTAAAATCATAACAGCAATGACAACTATATATGTTTGTGTGCATGTCTATTACATGTATGTGTGTGTTCTTGTATGCGTTTATTTGAATGAGAGTGTGTTTATATGCATGTGTACAAACACCTGCACGGCATCAGCCTCAGGCAGTGTGGAGTGCAATAGAGATTGCGACATCTGTGGATCCGTTGTGGTGAGTCTTGGGTTTCTCGGATTATGGTGTTGATGTGAGCCATGACCAGCCTTTCAAAGCACTTCATGGCTACAGACTTGAGTAATACGGGTCGGTAGTCATTTAAGCATGTTACCTTGTTTTTTTTTGCACAGGGACTAAGGTTGTCTGCTTGAAACATTTAAGTGTTACAGACTCGGTCAGTGACCGAGTCCTGGTAATCTGTCTGAATGTTGACCTGTTTAAAGGTCTTCCTCACATCGGCTACGGCGAGCGTGATCACACATGCATGTTTTAGTGTTGCTTGCCTCAAAGCGAGCATAGAAGTAATTTTGCCTGTCTGGTAGGCTTGTGTCACTGGGCAGCTCGCGGCTGGACTTCCCTTTGTAGTCCGTAATCGTTTGCAAGCCTTGCCATATCCGACGAGCGTTGGAGCTGGTGTAGTAGGATTCAATCTTAGTCCTGTATACACGCTTTGCCTGTTTGATGGTTCGTCAGAGGGCATAGTGGGATTTATTTTAAGCATCCTTGACGCTTCTTGAAAGCAGCAGCTCTACAATTTAGCTCAGTGCTGTAATCCATGGCTTTTGGTTGGGGTTTGTACGTACATTTATTCATGAAATTCAATTTGGGTTACCTGTTTATCTCATTCTCTCTCTCTCTCTCTCTCTCTCTCTCTCTCTCTCTCTCTCTCTCTCTCTCTCTCTCTCTCTCTCTCTCTCTCTCTCTCTCTCTCTCTCTCTCTCGCACCACCACCACCTACCTCCTCATGCTCCGCTCTGTGTTTACATCTCCAAGACCTTTAACTTCGTAGCTCCATATCCCTCCGCCTCATCCATGTGTCACCATGGTCCCCACGTCATCCGTCTGCCTGCACACGCTGAGCCCCAGAGAGGAGTGGTGGGAGACACACACACAGCCACACACATGGGAGCCATACAAATGCATACACGCGCACACACATACACACACAAATATCCCGTCCACCAAACACACACACATTCCTCTACACCCCCGACTCCAAGCAGAAATAAACATTTGTTATGCACCCGCCCGCCAGCGCTGCTGCTCCTCAGTTCATGAATATTCATTAAAGCAGACACAACCCGGCCCAGGGAGACTAATTAGCTGGACGGCCACAATTGGCCAAGAATCATCTTCATGAACGGCACATTATTTATTTATCTATTTGTTTATGTACCTTTCCATCGTTGGATAAACAAATGCAAACAAACACAAGCGCACGCACAAACACGTACACGCACACTAGTGGCTCTCCTCCCAGCTCTCCCCTTCCTCAGGAGTAGCAGGAGGAGGACCATGGTGAAAACACTTGCAGAGACAGATTGAGGCTCAGCAGTCTCCCCTGTGCTTACTGCCAGTTGAATATAGACAACATTATGTGTTTGAATGTAGTGTGACATGTCGATTCAACACGGAGCTAATACTTCTTTATCACATTCTGTTGAAGGAAAAGTTTTCTATTTTAGACATTAAAATTACAGTAGGTTTTTTGGGGAAACAGCTGGGAAATAGGTCTGTAGAAATGTAAACCGACAAATTTCACTACTATCTTCAGCTAACTACTATCTTCAGCTAACTACTATGTTCAGCAAACTACTATCTTCAGCTAACTGCTATCTTCAGCTAACTACTATCTTCAGTTAACTGCTATCTTCAGCTAACTACTATCTTCAGCTAACTACTATCTTCAGTTAACTGCTATCTTCAGCTAACTGCTATCTTCAGCTAACTACTATCTTCAGCTAACTGCTGTCTTCAGCTAACTACTATCTTCAGCTAACTACTATCTTCAGCTAATTGCTATTTTCAGCTAACTACTATCTTCAGCTAACTGCTGTCTTCAGCTATCTACTATCTTCAGCTAACTACTATCTTCAGCTAACTACTATCTTCAGTTAACTGCTGTCTTCAGCTATCTACTATCTTCAGCTAACTACTATCTTCAGCTAACTACTATCTTCAGCTAACTGCTATCTTAAGCTAACTACTATCTTCAGCTAACTACTGTCTTCAGCTAACTACTGTCTTCAGCTAACTACTATCTTCAGCTAACTGCTATCTTCAGCTAACTACTATCTTCAGCTAACTACTTTCTTCAGCTAACTACTATCTTCAGCTAACTGCTATCTTCAGCTAACTACTATCTTCAGCTAACTACTATCTTCAGCTAACTACTGTCTTCAGCTAACTGCTATCTTCAGCTAACTGCTGTCTTCAGCTAACTACTATCTTCAGATAACTGTTGCCACTGCTAATCAAAAGTTTCAGTTCTAGTGGGCTGGAAGGGAGGTAAAGTAACTCCCCGGGTGTTTCTGAAATAAACTATAGGATAAAATGATTCGATCCCACACTTTGGGGCTCAATGGAGTGCTAATGACAGCACTTATAGCAATTACAGTGTAGCGAACTGGGAGAGGGAACAATGTGAAGCATCACCCACGCAGTCCTCCCACCACCCAGCATCATTATTTCACCCTCACTCCGCATATTCATTACAGTACCATTCTGACGTTTGTAGGGAAAATTCAATATTTTTGTTCCAATATTTTTTTTAAAGAATATTGCTGTGCTAAGCTTGGTGGTATATATATTATTTTGATATTTCATTATTTATTATGCCAAGAGACCCTGCACTTCATGACCTACCCAATTCATTCCTTTTCTCAGAGCCCAGCCCTCTCGTTTCTCCTGTCTTTTTCCCTTCCCATGCCCTCTCTGTTCTCTTTTTCCCTGTGTTTCTTACAATGAAAACATACTGTAGGCAATTACCTGATTTTTTTCAATCACTTTGGTGCTGAGCACAAAAATCTAAACATATCACCAAAATGGCTCATCAGAATGGCTCATGTTTCAAAAGTCTAAGCACATTTTCAATTGATCGAGTACAACAAACACATTCACAAAGTCACTTGATCACTGCAACAAATCACTCTTTCAAATCACTCTTTAAAGTGGATCCATATTTACTGTAAGCATCTGCTTTTCAAAATGCAATATTCACTTTACTGTCGATAGGATTTTCTTGTCAATTGTTAACAATATAATTAACTATCACTTGATCAAACTGTTGAAACTGATAACCACTGCACTACAATTATGTAGTGCCTAGTTCAATGCACTACTGAAATACCTGGTATAAAATAAAAAATATATTTTAATTATTGTCTGAATTTTATTGATGCACTTAATCGGATTAATTTCAAGCAGAGAGAGAAGTAATACTGTATCAGTTGACAAGTCACAGAGGACTGACATATTTCTCAACATGCTCATAACCTGCCATAGGACTGACATATTTCTCAACATGCTCATAACCTGCCATAGGACTGACTTATTTCTCAACATGCTTGTAACTAGTGCGCTGGGAGTCGGGAAGCAAG